>NC_084731.1:1014952-1039952 GCF_033978785.1 Entelurus aequoreus
TCAAGACTCAGAGTATTTCTCCATTCTAACCCTAACCCTAACCCCAACCCTAACCCTGACCCTAACCCTAACCCTAACCCTAACCATAACCCAAGCCTAACCCTAAACCTAACCCTAGCATCTGTAACGATCCACTTAAGCATCTGGTAAGGATCTAATTAAGCATCTGGTAAGGATCTACTTAAGAATCTGGTAAGGATCTACTTAAGCATCTGTAAGGATCCTCACATCTCTTTTCACCTTATAGTGGGTGACTTCTTATCTCAAGACTCAGAGAATTTATCCTCTTCTAACCCTAACTCTAACCCTAACCCTAACCCTAACCCTAACCCCAACCCTAGCATCTATAAGGATCTACTCAAGCATCTGGTAAGGATCCACTTAAGCATCTGGTAAGGATCTTCACATCTCTTTTCACCTTATAATGGGGGACTACTTATCTCAAGACTCAGAGTATTTCTCCATCCTAACCCTAACCCTAACCCTAACCTTAACCCTAACCCTAACCCTAGCATCTGTAAGGATCTACTTAAGCATCTGTAAGGATCCTCACATCTCTTTTCACCTTATAATGGGGGACTACTTATCTCATGACTCAGAGTATTTCTCCATCCTAACCCTAACCCTAACCCTAACCCTAACCCTAACCCTAACCCTAACCATAACCCTAACCCTAACCCTAATCCTAACCCCTAACCCTAACCCCTAACCCTAACCCTAACCCTAACCCTAACCCTAGCCCTAACCCTAACCCTAGTATTTCTCCATTCTAACCCTAACCCTAACATTAACACTAACCCTAGCATCTGGTAAGGATCCACTTAAGCATCTGTAAGGATCCTCACATCTCTTTTCACATTATAGTGGGTGACTTCTTATCTCAAGACTCAGAGAATTTAGCCATTCTAACCCTAACCCTAACCCTAACCCTAACCCTAACCCTAACCCTAACCCTAACCTCCAACCCTGACCCTAACCCTAACCGTAACCCTAACCCTAACCCTAACCCTAACCCTAACCCTAAACCCAACTCTAGCATCTGTAAGGATCCATTTAAGCATCTGGTAAGGATCTACTTAAGCATCTGTAAGGATCTTCACATCTCTTTTCACCTTATAGTGGGTGACTTCTTATCTCAAGACTCAGAGAATGTATCCATTCTATCCCAAACCCTAACCCTAACCCTAACCCCAACCCTAACCCTAAACCTAACCTTAAACCTAAACCTAACCCTAACCCTAACCCTAGCATCTGCAAGGATTCACTTCAGCATCTGTAAGGATCTACTTAAGTATCTGTAAGGCTCTTCACATCTCGTTTCACCTTATAATAAGGGACTACTTATCTCAAGACTCAGAGTATTTCTCCATCCTAACCCTAACCCTAACCCTAACCTTAACCCTAACCCTAACCCTAGCATCTGTAAGGATCTACTTAAGCATCTGTAAGGATCCTCACATCTCTTTTCACCTTATAATGGGGGACTACTTATCTCAAGACTCAGAGTATTTCTCCATCCTAACCCTAACCTTAAACCTAACCCTAACCCTAGCATCTGTAAGGATCCACTTAAGCATCTGTAAGGATCCACTTAAGCATCTGTAAGGATCCACTTAAGCATCTGGTAAGGATCCACTTAAGCATCTGGTAAGGATCTACTTAAGCATCTGTAAGGATCCTCACATCTCTTTTCACCTTATAATGGGGGACTACTTATCTCAAGACTCAGAGTATTTCTCCATCCTAACCCTAACCCTAACCCTAACCTTAACCCTAACCCTAACCCTAGCATCTGTAAGGATCCACTTAAGCATCTGGTAAGGATCCACTTAAGCATCTGTAAGGATCCACTTAATCATCTGTAAGGATCCTCACATCTCTTTTCACCTTATAATGGGGAACTTCTTATCTCAAGACTCAGAGTATTTCCTCCATTCTAACCCTAACCCTAACCCCAACCCTAACCCTAACCCTAACCCTAACCCTAACCCTAACCCTAACCCTAACCCTAACCCTAACCATAACCCAAACCTAACCCTAACCCTAACCCTAACCCTAGCATCTGTAAGGATCCACTTAAGTATCTGTAAGGATTCACTTCAGCATCTGTAAGGATCTACTTAAGCATCTTGTAAGGATCCACTTAAGCATCTGGTAAGGATCTTCACATCTCTTTTCACCTTATAATGGGGGACTACTTATCTCAAGACTCAGAGTATTTCTCCAACCTAACCCTAACCCTAACCCTAACCTTAACCTTAACCCTAACCCTAGCATCTGTAAGGATCTACTTAAGCATCTGTAAGGATCCTCACATCTCTTTTCACTTTATAATGGGGGACTACTTATCTCAAGACTCAGAGTATTTCTCCATCCTAACCCTAACCCTAACCTTAAACCTAACCCTAACCCTAACCCTAGCATCTGTAAGGATCCACTTAAGCGTCTGGTAAGGATCCACTTAAGCATCTGTAAGGATCCACTTAAGCATCTGGTAAGGATCCACTTAAGCATCTGGTAAGGATCCTCACATCTCTTTTCACCTTATAATGGGTGACTTCTTATCTCAAGACTCAGAGTATTTATCCATTCTAACCCTAACCCTAACCCTAACCCTAACCCTAACCCTAACCCTAACCCTAACCCTAACCCTAACCCTAACCCTAACCCAAACCTAACCCTAACCCTAACCCTAACCCTAACCCTAACCCTAACCCAAACCTAACCCTAACCCTAACCCTAACCCTAGCATCTGTAAGGAACCACTTAAGCATCTATAAGGATCTACTTAAGCATCTGGTAAGGATCCTCACATCTATTTTCACATTATAATTGGGGACTACTTATCTCAAGACTCAGAGTATTTCTCCATCCTAACCCTAACCCTAACCCTAACCTTAACCCTAACCCTAACCCTAGCATCTGTAAGGGTCCACTTAAGCTTCTGGTAAGGATCCACTTAAGCATCTGTAAGGATTCACTTCAGCATCTGTAAGGATCTACTTAAGCATCTGGTAAGGATCCACTTAAGCATCTGGTAAGGATCCACTTAAGCATCTGTAAGGATCTACTTAAGCATCTGGTAAGGATCCACTTAAGCATCTGGTAAGGATCCACTTAAGCATCTGGTAAGGATCCACTTAAGCATCTGTAAGGATCTACTTAAGCATCTGTAAGGATCCTCACATCTCTTTTCACCTTATAATGGGGGACTTCTTATCTCAAGACTCAGAGTATTTATCCATTCTAACCCTAACCCTAACCCCAACCCTAACCCTGACCCTAACCCTAACCGTTACCCTAACCCTAACCATAACTCAAGCCTAACCCTAACCCTAACCCTAGCATCTGTAACGATCCACTTAAGCATCTGGTAAGGATCTACTTAAGCATCTGGCAAGGATCTTCACATCTCTTTTCACCTTATAATGGGGGACTACTTATCTCAAGACTCAGAGTATTTCTCCATCCTAACCCTAACCCTAACCCTAACTTTAACCCTAACCTTAACCCTAGCATCTGTAAGGATCAACTTAAGCATTTGTAAGGATCCTCACATCTCTTTTCACCTTATAATGGGGGACTACTTATCTCATGACTCAGAGTATTTCTCCATCCTAACCCTAACCCTAACCCTAACCCTAACCCTAACCCTAACCCTAACCCTAACCCTAACCCTAACCCCAACCCTAGCATCTGTAAGGATCTACTTAAGCATCTGGTAAGGATCCACTTAAGCATCTGGTAAGGATCTTCACATCTCTTTTCACCTTATAATGGGGGACTTCTTATCTCAAGACTCAGAGTATTTCTCCATCCTAACCCTAACCCTAACCTTAAACCTAACCCTAACCCTAGCATCTGTAAGGATCCACTTAAGCATCTGGTAAGGATCCACTTAAGCATCTGGTAAGGATCCACTTAAGCATCTGGTAAGGATCTTCACATCTCTTTTCACCTTATAATGGGGGACTACTTATCTCAAGACTCAGAGTATTTCTCCATCCTAACCCTAACCCTAACCTTAAACCTAACCCTAACCCTAGCATCTGTAAGGATCCGCTTAAGCATCTGTAAGGATCCACTTAAGCATCTGTAAGGATCCACTTAAGCATCTGGTAAGGATCCACTTAAGCATCTGGTAAGGATCCACTTAAGCATCTGGTAAGGATCTTCACATCTCTTTTCACCTTATAATGGGGGACTACTTATCTCAAGACTCAGAGTATTTCTCCATCCTAACCCTAACCCTAACCTTAAACCTAACCCTAACCCTAGCATCTGTAAGGATCCGCTTAAGCATCTGTAAGGATCTACTTAAGCATCTGTAAGGATCTTCACATCTCTTTTCACCTTATAGTGCAGGGGTGGGCAATTAATTTTCACCGGGGGCCGCATAAGCAACCCGAGCACTGCTGGAGGGCCACACGACAATATTTCAATTAAATTTTGCTCAATATTATTTTTGATATACCATAAGATAAATAATAATGATGATAATAA
Organism: Entelurus aequoreus; assembly: GCF_033978785.1. Classification (NCBI taxonomy): domain Eukaryota; kingdom Metazoa; phylum Chordata; class Actinopteri; order Syngnathiformes; family Syngnathidae; genus Entelurus; species Entelurus aequoreus. Next base: position 1,019,456 of record NC_084731.1, read on the forward strand.
TTAATAATAATAATAATAATAATAATTTCATTTAACCTAACTTAACTTTATACAAAAGCAGATTGCTTTTTAAGGTCACTTTATCCTGCATTATCCAACATTTTTCCCCATCAGATTTGGACAACCATCTGTTGTTAAAAATAGTTTTTTGTCATGTCTGTGTTCATGTTTTTGTTTGGCCATGTGCTGTTTTGTTTTTTGGACACTTCCTTAGCTCCTTGTTTCACTTCCTGGTTTTGTTTGTCACCATAGCAACCATTAGTTTCACCTGTTCCACGTTTGGACTCACACACACCTGTCTCACGTTTTCACATTGTCATGTCACGCACCTGTTCACAGTTAGTCACGCACCTGTTTTCACTTATCATGTCACTATATAGGCTTTTCTGTTTCTGTTGTTCGTCCTGGCGACATCACACATTCATGCCATGTCCACAGTTCCTTGTCACGTTAGTTCTTGTTTCATCTCTTGTCACGTAAGTTTTTGTTTAAATGTTCATAGTTCTCCGCCATTGTGCGCGCCTTTTGTTTTTTCCTAGTGAAGTTTTTTTTACCTCCGCTGTGAGCGCCTTTTGTTTGTACCCTTTTGTTTGTACTTTGTAGTTTATAGTTATAATTAAACTATGTCTTTACCTGCACGCCACGTCCGTTCCATTTCTTTTGCACCACGGGAGAGCAAACCACGCCATAGACCAAGTCGTGACAGATGTCGCCAGCACGAGAGCTCTCCCGCAAAAAAATGGGACAATTTTGACGAGGTAACGTGGGAGGTCCTGCGCGCCATGGAAGCCGAGACACTCCGCCATTCCCCCATGGAGCGCAGGGATCTCATGTGGGGTCCGACCGGCAAACTGGTGCCGATCAGCTCCCTTTGGTCCGAGGATGGCGCTGCGTCACCGCAGTCCCGGAAGCGCCGCTCCCAACGAAGGACGTCAGGGAGGGCTTCCACAAGCATTGGAAAGGACGCATCGTTCCCGCAAGCTCCTCCCCCTCCGGGCGGAAACGAGCTGCAGCCAGCCCGGCTTCCCCAGGACGACGTCACGCCGCTGCCAGTGGGTGACGTCATGGATTTTTTTCCCCTGAACTCTTTTTCTTGTCAGCCACATCCAACCAAAGACTCTAAATCCATGATTAAATATTACCAAGACATGTTTTTAGAAATCAGATCCTGTCAATCACAGTCACCCAATTTTCATGCCCCGCCCCCCAGGACTCATGCCACGCCCAAGTCAGAAATTTTTTTTTCACCCACAAAAGCCCAGGTGGGGGGGAACGAAAGACCTTTTGGACAATTTAGAGGGGAGGATTCTGCCCTCCTCCTGAACCCCCTCCGCCCACCCCAAAAGACGGTTCCAGACCGCGGGGAGCGCGTCTGGGATCCGCTCCTTGAGGGGGGGGCTAGGGCTGGGAATTGTTCAGGTGGGGTGGGTCAGCATCGTCACGCCAAGCCACAGCCTCCAGCACGACCACAACCACCTGTCTTTCGACCTGCCAAGCCACAGCCACCAGCACGACCCCCACCACCAGTCTTTCGTCACGCCAAGACACAGCCTCCAGCACGACCCCCACCACCTGTCTTTCGACCTGCCAAGCCACAGCCACCAGCACGACCACAACCACCTGTCTTTCGACCTGCCAAGCCACAGCCTCCAGCACGACCCCCACCACCTGTCTTTCGACCTGCCAAGCCACAGCCACCAGCACGGCCGCCACCACCAGTTTTTCGACCATGCCAAGATCCACCTGCTCCACGCCCAGCTCCACGCCAAGCGCCACCAGTACCTGCTCCACGCCAAGCGCCACCAGTACCTGCTCCACGCCAAGCGCCACCAGTACCTGCTCCACGCCAAGCGCCACCAGTACCTGCTCCACGCCAAGCACCACCAGTACCTGTTCCACGCCAAGCGCCACCAGTACCTGCTCCACGCCAAGCGCCACCAGTACCTGCTCCACGCCAAGTGCCGCCCGTGGCTGCCCCACGCCGCCAAGTGCCGCCCGTGGCTGCCCCACGCCGCCAAGTGCCGCCCGTGGCTGCCCCACGCCGCCAAGTGCCGCCCGTGGCTGCCCCACGCCGCCAAGTGCCGCCCGTGGCTGCCCCACGCCGCCAAGTGCCGCCCGTGGCTGCCCCACGCCGCCAAGTGCCGCCCGTGGCTGCCCCACGCCAAGACCAAAGCCAAGACCAAGACCCGCCAAGTGACCAAGACCAAGACCCGCCAAGTGACCAAGACCAAGACCCGCCAAGTGACCAAGACCCGCCAAGTGACCAAGACCCGCCAAGTGACCAAGACCCGCCAAGTGACCAAGACCAAGACCCGCCAAGTGACCAAGACCCGCCAAGTGACCAAGAACCGCCAAGTGACCAAGACCCGCCAAGTGACCAAGACCCGCCAAGTGACCAAGACCCGCCAAGTGACCAAGACCCGCCAAGTGACCAAGACCCGCCAAGTGACCAAGACCAAGACCCGCCAAGTGACCCAAACCAAGACCAAGTCCAAGCACCGCCACACCAAGACCAAGTCCAAGACCAACTACGCCAAGACCAAGACCAACCACGCCAAGTCCAAGACCAAGACCAACCACGCCAAGTCCAAGACCAAGTCCAAGACCCAGACCCTCGCCAAGACCAAGACCAAGACCCACGCCAAGACCAAGACCCTCGTCAAGACCCGCCACGCCAAGCTTCGCCGCCTGACGCACCACGCCAAGCTTCGCCGCCTGCCACGACAACGCGCCCACCTCCTCGTCGGCCAAGGATGTGGCCATTCCATGGGCGTCCGCCACGCCAGGTGCGCCGACCTCCTCGTCTGCCACGAATGTGGCCATTCCCAGGTCGCCCACCTCGTCAGGTTCAGCGGCGGTCTACCCGCCGTCGCCACCTGACTCTGCCCCGGTGGATTCGGGGACACCTGGTCTGGCGACCCACCGCCATGTCCCCCTCCCCCCCTCCCATGACTCTTGATCCTGTTTTTTGTTTTTGGACATCTGGGATCTGTCCGTAAGGGGGGGGTTCTGTCATGTCTGTGTTCATGTTTTTGTTTGGCCATGTGCTGTTTTGTTTTTTGGACACTTCCTTAGCTCCTTGTTTCACTTCCTGGTTTTGTTTGTCACCATAGCAACCATTAGTTTCACCTGTTCCACGTTTGGACTCACACACACCTGTCTCACGTTTTCACATTGTCATGTCACGCACCTGTTCACAGTTAGTCACGCACCTGTTTTCACTTATCATGTCACTATATAGGCTTTTCTGTTTCTGTTGTTCGTCCTGGCGACATCACCCATTCATGCCATGTCCACAGTTCCTTGTCACGTTAGTTCTTGTTTCATCTCTTGTCACGTAAGTTTTTGTTTAAATGTTCATAGTTCTCCGCCATTGTGCGCGCCTTTTGTTTTTTCCTAGTGAAGTTTTTTTTACCTCCGCTGTGAGCGCCTTTTGTTTGTACCCTTTTGTTTGTACTTTGTAGTTTATAGTTATAATTAAACTATGTCTTTACCTGCACGCCACGTCCGTTCCATTTCTTTTGCACCACGGGAGAGCAAACCACGCCATAGACCAAGTCGTGACATTTTTAATCATATTTATTTTATATTGTTTTTTATATTGGTTTTATATGTAATTGTTTTTTTCTTTTTATTCAGTCATTGGTGGAGCTAAGGATAATATTTGAATATTGTTTGTAATATTATTGTGCAGCACTTTGGAAACATTTTGTTGTTTAAATGTGCTATATAAATAAAGTGGATTGGATTGTCACACCTGCCAGCTTGTCCCAACACGCATTTACCTCTGTGAACAAGTCATTACCTGTGCTTGTCTCTTTAATTGACTGCATCAGAGCTCTCATCCAAAGTTAGCGAAAAACAGCCCATGTCTCCGGGCATTATCAGCGCAACAAAGTCCAATAAGCACTCCTTAATAAACTCTCCGTCAGAAAACGCCTTCCTTTTTCTGGCGCTTTTGTGAGAAATGACGAAACTTGTCCTGACGGCTGCATCTCTGGGGGTGTGAAATATGGCACAAAGTCCTTGTTGGGTTTGCAGTTTTACATCAGCCTCCCTTGCGCGCGCTTCATCAGACACATCCCGGTATTTTCCCTCGTGTTTCTTCGTGTAGTGGCGATTAAAATGATATTTAAACACAGCAAGCTGTGTACCACACATTAAGCACACGGCTTTACCATTAATTTATGTAAAGAAATACTTGGCAGTCCATCTCTTGTTGGAAACACGCCATTCTTCATCAACTTTTCTTTTTTTAGCGTCTCATCACTTGTCTCTATGCACCTTCACTCACAGGTTCCCTCCGGACATACGGCATAAATAACACATTTCAAAATAAAAGCAGCACAGTTGTATTGCGCGCACGACATAGATGTTTTTTAAACTTTATTTTGTAATTTGTAATTGCGCCGTTCAATTCACTCACAATCGCACACGCGCATACGTCCACACGGAAGTAATACAAATAACGCTTTTCAAAACAAAAGCAGCACTGTTGTATTGCACACTCGACATAGATACTTTTTAAAATTTATTTTGTAATTTATGATTGGCCTCACGCGGGCCGGACAGGGATGCGCAAAGGGCCGGATGTGGCCCGCGGGCCGTACAATGCCCAGGTCTGTTATAGTGGGTGACTTCTTATCTCAAGACTCAGAGAATTTATCCATTCTAACCCTAACCCTAACCCTAACCCTAACCCTAACCCTAACCCTAACCCTAACCCTAACCCAAACCTAACCCTAACCCTAACCCTAACCCTAACCCTAACCCTAACCCCAACCCTAGCATCTGTAAGGATCCATTAAAGCATCTGGTAAGGATCTACTTAAGCATCTGGTAAGGATCCACTTAAGCATCTGTAAGGATCTTCACATCTCTTTTCACCTTATAATGGGGGACTTCTTATCTCAAGACTCAGAGTATTTCTCCATTCTAACCCTAACCCTAACCCTAACCCTAACCCTAACCCTAACCCTAACCATAACCCAACCTAAACGTAACCCTAACCCTAACCCAAACCTAACCCTAACCCTAACCCTAACCCTAACCCTAGCATCTGTAAGGATCCACTTAAGCATCTATAAGGATCTACTTAAGCATCTGTAAGGATCCTCACATCTCTTTTCACCTTATAGTGGGTGACTTCTTATCTCAAGACTCAGAGTATTTCTCCATTCTAACCCAAACCCTAACCCTAACCCTTATCTCAAGACTCAGAGTATTTCTCCATTCTAACCCTAACCCTAACCCTAACCCTAACCCTAACCCTAACCCTAACCCTAACCCTAACCCAAACCTAACCCTAACCCTAACCCTAGCATCTGTAAGGATCCACTTAAGCATCTATAAGGATCTACTTAAGCATCTGGTAAGGATCCTCACATCTCTTTTCACCTTATAATGGGAGACTTCTTATCTCAAGACTCAGAGTATTTATCCATTCTAACCCTAACCCTAATCCTAACCCAAACCCTAACCCTAACCCTAGCATCTGTAAGGATCATTTAAGCATCTGGTAAGGATCCTCACATCTCTTTTCATCTTATAATTGGGGACTACTTATCTCAAGACTCAGAGTATTTCTCCATTCTAACCCTAACCCTAACCTTACCACTAACCCTAGCATCTGTAAGGATCCACTTAAGCATCTGGTAAGGATCCACTTAAGCATCTGGTAAGGATCTACTTAAGCATCTGTAAGGATCCTCACATCTCTTTTCACCTTATAGTGGGTGACTTCTTATCTCAAGACTCAGAGAATGTATCCATTCTATCCCTAACCCTAACCCTAACCCTAACCCCAACCCTAACCCTAACCCTAACCTTAAACCTAACCCTAACCCTAACCCTAGCATCTGCAAGGATTCACTTCAGCATCTGTAAGGCTCTTCACATCTCTTTTCACCTTATAATAAGGGACTACTTATCTCAAGACTCAGAGTATTTCTCCATCCTAACCCTAACCCTAACCCTAACCCTAACCTTAACCCTAACCCTAACCCTAGCATCTGTAAGGATCTACTTAAGCATCTGTAAGGATCCTCACATCTCTTTTCACCTTATAATGGGGGACTTCTTATCTCATGACTCAGAGTATTTTTCCATCCTAACCCTAACCCTAACCCCAACACCTAACCCTAACCCTAACCCTAACACTAACCCCAAAACCAATCCTAACCCTAACCCTAACTCTAAACCCAACCCCAACTCTAAACCTAACCCTAACCGTAACCTTAACCCTAACCCTAACCTTAACTCTAACCCTAACCCTAGCATCTGGTAAGGATCCACTTAAGCATCTGTAAGGATCCTCACATCTCCTTTCACCTTATAATGGGGGACTTCTTATCTCATGACTCAGAGTATTTATCCATCCTAACCCTAACCCTAACCCTAACCCTAACCCTAACCTTAACCCTAACCCTAACCCTAACCCTAACCCCAACACTAACCTTAACCCTAACCCTAACCCATTCTAACCCTAACCATATAACCCTAACCATATGTTCTTTTCCACTTAATACTAGGGAAATATCACATGTGCATTGAACAGTGCTATAATATACTCGCAGTAAACCCCCCAGGTGTCAAACTCAAGGCCCGGGGGCCAGATCTGGCCCGCCACACCAATTTGTGTGGCCCCCGAAAGCGTGGAAATAATATGTTTAAATAAAGAACCTTATCTTTTCTTAATAAATGTATTACGAAAATAAATGTACTGCGTACAATTATGTGTATTTACAATTTAATCATCTCTAATATCTATCCATCCATTTTGTACCGCTTGTCCCTTTCGGACAATAATAAAACAAAATCTTAGAACATCATACATTTCAAAACAATGTTATTGTTGAAATAAAGATAAATACTTCAATATCTGCTCGACTTAGGATTTCAAAGCAAGTAATCCAACAAACTGTTCATGTAAAACTTTTACAGTAAAATCCACTTTCAATATAGAATAATAATACACTATAAAACACAACAACTGTAGATTTTACAGTATAAAAAACTATCATTAGTTTTTACATAAAAAAAAAAGTGGTATCGTTTTTTCCATTCCATTTAATTTAATTCCATGTATTTTTTTAATTTTATATGCTGTAAAAAATGTTTTTAAAAACCTGCAGATATTAAAGTCAATTTGTCAAATTGAGCTGCCAGTTTTATACAGTACAATGTAAATATTTGGTTTTGTACAGTGTACGTAAAAAAACATGTTTTATATATACACTTTTATATTCATACTGTATATTATTCACTGTTCAAAGCGGCCCATAACTGCGATGTGGCCCTCAATGAACACCAGTCGGACACGCCTGAGTAGAGCAAGCCTACCAATATGGCCGCCTGCAATGCATTGATGTTACTGTACAAAACCCCAACGCTCTCTATGGAGACACGCTTCTTTACAAAAATGGCCCCCGGTCCCCACTTTGGATACTCCTGTTGTGTGCAAACGCTGCGAGTGCACGTTCACGTTGGTGTTATACTCGCCTCCACATCAATTGCTGCACTTTTTCCTCGCTTTGTTTCAAAGCCTGAAGCGTCCGTTGGCGGCGTGCGTGTGCGAGGAAATGTGTCCTGGCATTTGGAGGCTGATGAAAAGGTTGATGGTGCCACGCTGCTCTGACTGAACGCCAGCGAGTGGCCTCAGTGCTCAGGGCAACACACACGCACACACACACACACACACACACACACACACACACACACACACACACACACACACACACACACACACACACACACACACACACACCTTCACGCGTCTGTTCCTCTCCACCTAATGGCGTCCTCGCCGCTTTACAACATGCTGCTGTAACATCGCCAATGACGCCATTTAGCTGCAGATTTAAACGCCATGAGAGGCAGAAGTGGGGGAGGGGCTTATAGGTTCATTTCTATAAATGACCATTTGGACGCTGATTGTTATGGCATCTTAGCTACTGGTAAGGTAAGCAGCACAGACCCCCCAGCAGGGTTTAATTAAATGATCATCTCTGTTGTTAATTAAACTGGATAATTTATAGGCAGAAAAGTGTGTATTTATTAGCGGTGTGCAGGTACCCTCTCTGGCCCGCTGCCCCTCCCCTGCCTTACAACCTTTTACTATTGATGCGCCGCATGATTGATAATGAGAGCAAGGCCGCCGCGCTGCTCATCTAATGGCCGCCCAATTAAAGTGGCCTGTAAATGAGCCGCGGCTCCTTCTTGCTAATCTATGCGACTTTGATTGAATTTGTCGGCGCTAATTGAAAAATACTGCTATTTAATGTCAGGACAGCTTTAATGACACGGTGGCCCTGGGGGGGGGGGGGGGGGGGGGGGGGGGCGGCCATCCGTGACCTTGACTCAGCCCACCAGGGAAGGGGAGGTCCACTGGAGGTCAGAGGTCACGCAGCTACACGTGATAATGTGGCTTTGAGAGGACGCGACGCCTGGGAAGCTTTGATTGACAGTTAACTGATTAAAAATGCTGGCAATTACAAAAACGACACGTTTTCTAAATGAAAAGCATTTTAGGCAAGACAAGGCAACTTTATTTATATTAGCACGTTTACAAACATTTTTAAATGGGAACAAAGTGCTTTACAGGTGAAAAAGCATAGAGCAAAAAAAAAAAAAGACAAAGAACATAAACAATGCATAAGCAATTTAAAAAATATTTTAATCTTTATTTATAAATTTAACATTTACAAACAGTTGAGAGATAATAATCAAAATAAGTACAAAACAGCGTTAGGGGGTTGTAAATTCAAAGTAACTAAAATAGAATGCAAAAAATATATATTTAACAAACAAAGTGCAAAGTGCTCACTCAATTTCAGTAAATAACTTAAATTTCAGTCAACAAAGACTGTCAGACACCCGTAAACTTAAAGGACCATACGTTGCACCTCACCTCCTGTTATTACTTTACCAAAGCATTGGTCAAGCCATCCTTATGTACTGTTCCACATGTTTTTTCACCATGCTTTCTGTAACCAACCGGACCAAACTCACACGCATAGCAGCTAAAATCATCGGCCTACCCACAGCCAACATTTCAAATTTAAACCACAGGTCCATCATTCCACTGGCAAACATGATAGTCCAGGATATCACTCACCGACTACACCAATACATCATCCCACTACCATCAGGGCGCAGGTACAGAATTATCGAATTCCGGAGGGCCCGCCTCAGGAAAAGCCTGATCCCTGCAGCTATAGCCGCCCTTAACAGCGGGCCTGTAAATGTGTGTTGGTCATGTATGATGTCTTTTTGTTATTTTTGTTTCGTGATGTGTAATGTCTATTGTTTAAATGTACGGCAGTGAAAATTATGTTCCGCAACGGGGACCAATAAATCTAAATCTAAATTTTAAAAAATAAATAAATAACAAATTTGGAACACAGCATCATCATTTTCACAGCTTTTTGCTTGTTAGAGGTAGAGAGTGTTTTAACGTAGAGTTCTAATTCTTTTTTTAAAGGCACAAAAAACAGGTCGGGTATTGAGAAACTTACATTTATGAATATAAAACTTAGGCAATAGTATAATGAGGTTGCAAAGGTAAAATTCCTTTTCAAATATTTTTTTCATACAGTGTAAATCCTATATTACATCTTTAAAACAAACATGAATATTCTCAGGATGAATGCATACGTGTACAGCTCTGGTAATGCGTACATTCGCACCCACCTGCACAAATGTACTTCAAAATGTAACAATCAAAAGAAATATGACTTGTTTTTGTTTACTAGGGCATGCATATATAATATGAATTAGTTTGACCATCTAAAATCAACGATAATAAAAAAGGAGATGCTTGGAAATAACATAAAAATGCCCCAAAAACTTGGAAAAACGTGATTCATAGAGTTACTTTTTGGTGTAACCATCATGAGTGTTCTGTTCAGGTATATTTCTTTTATATTTTGATAAATCATCATATTTATGTATACTAAATTTAAATAGGTATTGATCAATCTTTAAGCTGTGTGTGTTTGATTTCAGTTTGCTTTTGACATCTTATTTAGAATTGTAGTTGAAACTTTTGCAACCTTGTGTTGCGCTCATGATGGCGTAACCAAACTAGATTTCATTTAATGATCTTATTTTGAATATTTATTCCCTTTTTTTACATTACATTACAATATTCATTTATAAACATTGAATACATTTGAAATATCAATAAAATGCAATTGCCTTCATCTTATATAGGGTAATGTTTAGTTACACCAAGTCATGAGCGTAATACTAAGCTTCATCACTTTGACTTGTAATATCTCTAATTCTGCTGGTGTTTTATGCTTTTTTCTTTTTGGAACATGTACTATACATATAATACAATAAAGTCCCACACTGTAAAAAAAAGAATCTGTAAAAAAACGGTCATTTACTGGCAGCTACGGCTGCCAAACGAAAACCATAGAATTAAAGTAAAACATTGTAAACCAAATAATGATAAAAAAACATTATATTTACAAAAATTTTCATGAAACGTTTTGCGGAAAAATATCGTCATTTTAGAGATTTTTACGAAATTATTAAGATCAACCACCTTTAATAAAGTGACGATGCAAACAGTTTTGCAGAAAAATACCTTTATTCTACAGTATGGGTGTCAAAGTTTGGCCCGCCATTTAATTTCACTTGGGCCTTGAGGCGATATCAAATAGCCAGCCAGTCAGCCACAAAGGAATGCAACGCATACTTCATCAACAGCGATACAGGTTACACTGAGGGTAGCCGAATAAAAAACTTTAACACTGTTAGAAATACACGCCACAATGTGAATCCACACCAAACAAGAACGACAAACACATTTCGGGAGAACATCCGCACCGTAACACAACATAAACACAACAGAACAAATACCCAGAACCCCTTGCAGCACTAACTCTTCTGGGACGCTACAAGGTGTGTGTGTGTGGGGGTGGGAGGTTTGGTGGTAGCGGGAGTGTATTTTCATTATTGCTACTTTATTTTCAAATGTATTATTAGCCTGTGGAAAAAGTTTATTTTGATATTTACCTCAGAAGGCGGCACATAGAAAAGAGGCATTCAATGTTTATTTAAATTGTATTTGATATGCCATTGATATTTTTTCATTATTATTATTATTTGAAACTGGATTTTGCATGTCACTATAAAGTTATATAAGCCTTGCTTGTTCAATATTCAATGCAAAACTTGTTTGGGTCCCTATTAAGAGGTTCATTTGTTCAACCTTTGTTCAGTTTTACATTTTGGCCCACTCTGATTGTTAGTATGGACACAGACTTGTATATAACAAGCTACATATTTAATGAAAGATAATTACTGTAATTTTACATGAATTTGAAAGTAATTTAAGAAAACAGAAAATGCTACGTATAATTAATTTGGTATTTTTCTGTAAAAAAAAATAGAAATATGCATAGTTTGTCATTACTGGCATATTACTTAAAATAACAGGCGGATTGTTTATTTACAGATAATGTCTTAAATTGTACAGTTTTATAAACTATTTTAAAAAAATAGAAAAATTACAGTAGAAATTTAGGGTAAATTAACCATAAAATATATATACTTTTTACAGTGCATATAAAATTATGTTTCTAGCAATACTTTAATTGTGCCTTTGAAAGTAACACTCCAATGTCCATTAGTGGAGCTGTACACATACACCAAACAAGATAGATGGATTTTAGGCTCTGTGACGTCATTCGTCCGGCAGAGGGAAGCCGCGTTGTTACGTAATCCCCCTTGACCAATCAGCGGGCGGTGTTTGGCGAGGAGGGGGCGGGGTCAGCGAGGGGCGGAGCATGTGAATGAAAGCGGAGGAGCGCAATTGGAAGAGTCAAAGGTGTTGGAGGACTTCTTCTCGGCGGGAGAGGCTCGGATGGAATGCGTCAGGCTCCAGTGACACCTCCGGGGCTCCTTCCCCCGCGTCCTGCGGGCTCCAAGTGTCAGGCTCCAGTGACACCTCCGGGGCTCCTTCCCCCGCGTCCTGCGGGCTCCAAGTGTCCGGCTCCAGTGACACCTCCGGGGCTCCTTCCCCCGCGTCCTGCGGGCTCCAAGTGTCCGGCTCCAGTGACACCTCCGGGGCTCCTTCCCCCGCGTCCTGCGGGCTCCAAGTGCCGGTCATATGAGTGCCGCGTCCGGCCCGCCCTTCGCGGTGATGCAGCGGCCACTCGGCAGCAGCAGCGCCTTCAGCATCGACTCTCTGATCGGGGGGCCTCCGCCGCCCGGCCCGGGACACTTGGTGTACAGCGGCTACCCCATGTTCATGCCCTACCGCTCCGTGGTGCTGCAGCCGCCGCCGCCACCTCTCCCCGCCGGACACCCGCACGGCTTCTGCTCCGGCCTGGCGCTCACCTCCACGCTGATGGCCTCCCTCCCCGGGGGCTTCTCGCCGGGCCAGCAGCAGCAGCAGGACGCGGGCCGGAAGCACGCGGAGAGTGCGCTGGCGGGAAAGGAGCGCGGGAACTCCGCCACAGGTAGAAAGATGGAGATTATTGATGTGTTGTTGTTTTTTGTTTTTTTTGGTGTCTTAATCAACTTGTGTTGCACTTGTCAGCGCGGGGTCACGTGACTGGCGGCCAGCAGGACGAGGAGGAGTGCGCGCGCAGGGACGACATCTTCTCCATGGACAGCGACGCGGACTACAGCTCGGACGACAACGCGGCGCCGCGGGAGGACGCGGCGGCGGCGGCGCTCGAAGACGCGCCGCACGGCCACGGCGCGGCCTCCGCTTGCCCCGCCGCCGGCGCCGGTGGCGGCAAGAACCGGCGGCGACGCACCGCCTTCACCAGCGAGCAGCTGCTGGAGCTGGAGAAGGAGTTCCACTGCAAGAAGTACCTGTCACTCACCGAGCGCTCGCACATCGCGCATGCGCTCAAGCTCAGCGAGGTGCAGGTCAAGATCTGGTTCCAGAACCGGCGCGCCAAGTGGAAACGCGTCAAAGCCGGCAACGTCAACAACAAGTCCGGGGAACCGTCGCGGAACCCCAAGATCGTGGTGCCCATCCCGGTGCACGTCAGCCGCTTCGCCATCAGGAGCCAACACCAGCAGCTGGAGCAGAGCCGACCTTAGGCCGGAAGGAGCCAACACCAGCAGCTGGAACAGAGCCCACCTTAGGCCAGCAGGAGCCAACACCAGCAACTGGAACAGAGCCCACCATAGGCGCAACAGAGCCGACCTTAGGCGCGCGGCCCGTCACCGGAAATCAAACAAACTCTCCTTGACTTGATTCGTCCGACAAAAACAGGCCGACGCTGGAAAGTCCAGAAATGTACATTTGATTCCGTCTCTGATTAAAAACACATCAGTGACCATTTGAGTTCGAATAAGTTGTAATTGTTGACGCAAACGTCAAAAACACTCCACTTCCGGCCTCGGCCTCGAGCTGTGATGAAGAAGAAGAAGATTTCCAAGGACGTCAGGAAATAACGAAAGTTTTTAATTTTTTTTTCTTCTCTTCGGATATGAAATGTTTGCTTTCGTTTTGCCTTCTTTGAGTCCACACGTGCTGCTAGTTTCATTTCGTTCAAGTGTCAAATACTTCAAATAATTACTGATGTGTCAATTAAACACTGAAAACTGACGCGAACTCTCTTTTTCTTTATTCACCTTCAACATTTAAAACTAGCGTTTTAAACCATTTTCCTTCTTTCGAGACCTCCAAATTGAACGAATAATTAAAAAAAAACGAATATTATTACATGAAAGTCAGTGTACATTTTAGGACAAATAATCAAACTAATTGTAAATGTTTATTTAGTTCGATAATGCTTGTCAAATATATAAATATAGAAATGTCGGCCCCTTATTTTAGTCTGTATTTAATATTGTCATTTTGCCTGAATACAAATCAAATAAAATGACTCTTTACTTAACACCGTTAAATAACGAATAACGAGTAAATAATTCATGTTTGCAAAATATAAATAAAAAATATATATTCTAGCAAACAAAGTGTTGATACATCCGGGTAATAATTAAGATTTAACTTCCGGTCGTCTCGTAAATTTAAATTACAATTCCCATTCCGGATGTGACTAAAAGCTGCAAAGTCACCGGTTTGGGTTGAAAAGAGCTCACCTGAGGAAGGAGCGCGGAAGTGAAAGTTATTTATGCTTTTTGTCAGGTGCGGAAGTGACTTTTTAAAAAAAATTTAATTGAACAACAAACATTTATAATTCACACAAAAGGAAAGAAAACGAAAGCAAATACAGATATGAAGAAAAAAGGGCTAACTAAATCACTTGAAATGTTTTTAACAAAGATATCGATTTAAGGGCTTTTGTACTTTTAATCCTCCAAGAATTGATTGATCATTTTTTTGCGGAAGTGCCTTTTAGTTTGTCACGTGTCAGTCAGAGTGAAATGCCGCGTTCAAGGACACTGGAACACTGGAACACTTTAAAGCTTCAATTTGCAACCGTGGAAAATTCCACGATTTCAACCTAATTTAAACAATGAAAATAATTTAAAGTGTACATTTTTCGGCTGGTGGCAAATAGGCCTAACAATTAATTGCAGTAACGGCAGTGTGCTTATTTAAATTAGAGGCTGAAATGACGAAATGTCTCCTAAAACATAAATATAATTAAGTGTTTAGATTTATTTTTTTTAAACTAAAATGCAAATAATAATCTACTTCATCAATTAGATGTTATTTATCAGCATGACATTTGGACTGCAAATTTACTTTCCTTGACACCAATAGAGGAACACAATTAAATGTTTATCTAATAAGTGTTACTGTACATCTAGTAAGTGTTACTGTACATCCTAATAGATCTTTTTTTAGTGCAACTTGTAATGAAGTCAGAGGAGGCTGATGAATAAAAGTCATCCTCTAAAAGAACACGACCTGCCCGCCGTTACATGCAAAGCTGCTTCTTGAAAATCATGCACAGGCACTTTGGACTTGAAATATAAACAAACATTTAGTCAAGTTCCCTCAACTATTTACATATTGCTATTTAATATGGATGACAAGTCATTTAGTGTTAAATCTGACAATGTGTTTAATGAATACTGAAATAGTTTTATTTATTTTTTTACAATAAGCCGAGGTGCAATATAAAATAAACTGGAATTAAAACAAACAAAAAGGGCCCCTGGGCCGTGGCGTGGACACTCCTGACCCGGGGCCAATTCATTTGCTCACACACCTTAAAAGATACTGTGATGGAATAAATAAACACACAAAATGTTTCTTTTATGAAGCATCATTCTTTATTGAAAAGAGACACGTTACTTTAGAAGACTCTGTATTATCTTACTGTACATCCAACTAAATAATAAAGATAATACTAATAATTAGAAGCACAACATCAATACGTGTCTCAATCAGAATAGGAAAACATGGATGGACTATACATAACGCACGTACAGTATGAGGGGTTCTGGATGCTGCCAGTGGGCGTGGCTTACGGGAAGAACAACGCAGCAAAAATTTCAATGTTTTACCAACTGGAGGAAAAAAACAACATACTTTTTATACGTGTGGCAACGTAGAAATAGCACAACTCGGCATTTCAATTGAAACAGGCGCACACAAGTCAGAGCAGGGGGGTCCAAAGCCAACAACTAAGAAGTTGTGTATATTACATCTTAAATTACGCCTTTTTACTCTTTATTTTTACCATAAAAAAACACGTTTTTGTAATTGTATTTAAAGAAGGAGTCATTGGCCAATTAAAACAAAAGCTACATGCTCCAAATGGCCCCCAGGCCACACTTTGGACACCCCCCTTATTCACTCATATAAACATGTAAAAGCTGCACAAGCCAATACAGCTAAATAATAAAGCTAGGTGAATTTAGTGCATTTCTGTCATAAATTAAACAGTTGTAAAAAAACACAAAATAAAATCATATTTGTAGAGATCATCTGGACAATCACAGCGAGTGGAGGTGAAGTTGAGAGTGATGAAGGAGGGCGAGGAAAGAGGAAAGAGGAAAGAGGACAACAGAACGTTCAGTCAGATCTATGATATATGTTGGACTATTTAGCTGCTGGGCAACCTCAAGTGTCCACTAAAATAATTCCACCATTCAAACGAAGTCTCGTGAGACATTTTGAACCTAAAGTAGAAGCGCGTGAATAAATAACAATAATATTAGTTTGCAGGTTGGAAGTTGTGGATAAATGAGAGCAACCTTCATGGGGGTTGTCAGCACAAAAGAAGTATTTACAGGGAAGGACAAAGACCTTCCTAGTGTTGCAGGACGGCTTCAAGAAGACTTCCTCGTTCAAAAACACTTGAAGATTTCCCTTTTGATGCCACCAGGACGTGAAGAAGGATGTTCACGTGAAATGTGTGCAGACAGTTCAGTCCTGCCAGGCTTTGCGAGGCCACGTCTGCACCAACACCAACACCAACACCAACACCAACACCAACACCAACACCAACACCAACACCAACACCAACACGTCTGCACCAACACCAACACCAACACCAACACGTCTGCACCAACACAAGATCTTCTCTAACTAATTGAAATGGAAGGAACACATCAAAACATTCACCAGCACCGGGAAATCAATAACTTCATTATTGTTCTTAAATAAGCTTTAAATCATGGCTGTCTGAACTTTTTACAAGTACAAAAAAACAAAACTGAATAGATTGGACCACTTTGATATTCTTCACTACGCTGAAACCTTTCCATGTACAGTACAGTACAGTACAGTACAGTTTGGACACACCTTCTCTTTTCTTTATTTCCATGACTATTTACATTGTAGATTGTCACATCAAAACTATGAATGAACACATGTGGAGTTATGTACTTAACAAAAACATATTTTATATTCTAGTTTCTTCAAAATAGCCACCCTTTGCTCTGATTACTGCTTTGCACACTCTTGGCATTCTCTCCATGAGCTTCAAGAGGTAGTCACCTGAAGTGGTTTTCACTTCACAGTAGGGCTGCAACAACTAATCGATTAAAATCGATTACAAAAATAGTTGGCAATTAATTTAGTCATCGATTCGTTGGATCTATGCTATGTGCAGAGGCAAATTTTAGTATTTTAAAAAAAATAAACCTTTTTTATAGCAGCTGAGAAACAATCATCAAAATAAGTACGGTGCCAGAATGCTGTTTTTTTCCCAATAAAATACCGGAAAGGATAGAAATGTAGTTTGTCTCTTTTATCCGATTATTAATCGAAGTAATAATCGACAGATTAATCGAGTATCAAATTAATCGTTAGTTGCAGCCCTACTTCCCGGGTGTGCTTGAAGCTCATGAAGAGAATGCCAAGAGTGCACAAAGCAGTAATAAGAGGGTGGCTATTTTGAAGAAAGTAGAATATAAAACATTTTAGTTAAGTAGATAACTCCACATGTTCATTCCTAGTTTTGATGTGACAATCTACAATGTAAATAGTCATGACAATAATGAGGAGAAGATGTCAGTCAACATATTCTTGACTCCAGCTGACGCAGCAATTTAGTGTAATAACTAATAAGATAATAATAATATTGATGTTATTTCTTTAATAAAAACTAAATGTGCGAGCCACTCAGGACTTGAAATAAAGAGAAAGTTTCCTGGGACTCAAACACTGAACTTGAGGACAAAACATCAGAAAATATGTTGTTCAAATATTCATACTGCGTTGGTGCAGACTTAGCCTGTGCTAGTTAGCCTGTGCTAGTTAGCCTGTGCTAGTTAGCATCTTAGCACTTCCGGTAGGTCAATATTGCACATGTACTGATGGTGATGCTGGGGGGGCGTGGCCTGCAGTCATGTTGTAGCACGTCGCTCCGTGTTCCTGATTGACTAACTTCATCTTTCACATGTTTGTCATATTTAACACGGGCAAATGCTGCACACAATTTGGGCGTGAAAGTCACATGACCTGCTCGACAATAAAGAAGAAGTCACATAACCTGCTCGACAATAACGAAGAAGTCACATGACCTGCTCGACAATAACGAAGAAGTCACATGACCTGCTCGACAATAACGAAGAAGTCACATGACCTGCTCGACAATAACGAAGAAGTCACATGACCTGCTCGACAATAACGAAGAAGTCACATGACCTGCTCGACAATAACGAAGAAGTCACATGACCTGCTGGACAATAACGAAGAAGTCACATGACCTGCTCGACAATAACGAAGAAGTCACATGACCTGCTCGACAATAAAGAAGAAGTCACATGACCTGCTCGACAATAAAGAAGAAGTCACATGACCTGCTGGACAATAACGAAGAAGTCACATGACCTGCTCGACAATAACGAAGAAGTCACATGACCTGCTCGACAATAACGAAGAAGTCACATGACCTGCTCGACAACAACGAAGAAGAAGAAGAAGCACAGTGTGTGTTGCACAGGAAGTGATATGTTTTGGCGGGAAAGTGACATTGCCTGAGAACCAGCTGGTCTTGTAGTGTGAAATGTGAAAGTGAGCTAGCATGCACTCTTGTCACCTGGTCCCAGCAGTCTGACAGGACAGGTGTGCACTCTTGTCACCTGGTCCCAGCAGTCTGACAGGACAGGTGTGTGCACTCTTGTCACCTGGTCCCAGCAGTCTGACAGGTCAGGTGTGTGCACTCTTGTCACCTGGTCCCAGCAGTCTGACAGGTCAGGTGTGCACTCTTGTCACCTGGTCCCAGCAGTCTGACAGGACAGGTGTGCACTCTTGTCACCTGGTCCCAGCAGTCTGACAGGACAGGTGTGCACTCTTGTCACCTGGTCCCAGCAGTCTGACAGGACAGGTGTGCACTCTTGTCACCTGGTCCCAGCAGTCTGACAGGACAGGTGTGCACTCTTGTCACCTGGTCCCAGCAGTCTGACAGGACAGGTGTGCACTCTTGTCACCTGGTCCCAGCAGTCTGACAGGACAGGTGTGTGCACTCTTGTCACCTGGTCCCAGCAGTCTGACAGGTCAGGTGTGTGCACTCTTGTCACCTGGTCCCAGCAGTCTGACAGGACAGGTGTGTGCACTCTTGTCACCTGGTCCCAGCAGTCTGACAGGACAGGTGTGCACTCTTGTCACCTGGTCCCAGCAGTCTGACAGGACAGGTGTGCACTCTTGTCACCTGGTCCCAGCAGTCTGACAGGACAGGTGTGTGCACTCTTGTCACCTGGTCCCAGCAGTCTGACAGGTCAGGTGTGTGCACTCTTGTCACCTGGTCCCAGCAGTCTGACAGGTCAGGTGTGTGCACTCTTGTCACCTGGTCCCAGCAGTCTGACAGGACAGGTGTGCACTCTTGTCACCTGGTCCCAGCAGTCTGACAGGACAGGTGTGTGCACTCTTGTCACCTGGTCCCAGCAGTCTGACAGGACAGGTGTGTGCACTCTTGTCACCTGGTCCCAGCAGTCTGACAGGACAGGTGTGCACTCTTGTCACCTGGTCCCAGCAGTCTGACAGGACAGGTGTGTGCACTCTTGTCACCTGGTCCCAGCAGTCTGACAGGACAGGTGTGCACTCTTGTCACCTGGTCCCAGCAGTCTGACAGGACAGGTGTGTGCACTCTTGTCACCTGGTCCCAGCAGTCTGACAGGACAGGTGTGTGCACTCTTGTCACCTGGTCCCAGCAGTCTGACAGGACAGGTGTGCACTCTTGTCACCTGGTCCCAGCAGTCTGACAGGACAGGTGTGCACTCTTGTCACCTGGTCCCAGCAGTCTGACAGGACAGGTGTGCACTCTTGTCACCTGGTCCCAGCAGTCTGACAGGACAGGTGTGTGCACTCTTGTCACCTGGTCCCAGCAGTCTGACAGGACAGGTGTGCACTCTTGTCACCTGGTCCCAGCAGTCTGACAGGACAGGTGTGCACTCTTGTCACCTGGTCCCAGCAGTCTGACAGGACAGGTGTGTGCACTCTTGTCACCTGGTCCCAGCAGTCTGACAGGACAGGTGTGCACTCTTGTCACCTGGTCCCAGCAGTCTGACAGGACAGGTGTGTGCACTCTTGTCACCTGGTCCCAGCAGTCTGACAGGTCAGGTGTGCACTCTTGTCACCTGGTCCCAGCAGTCTGACAGGTCAGGTGTGCACTCTTGTCACCTGGTCCCAGCAGTCTGACAGGACAGGTGTGCACTCTTGTCACCTGGTCCCAGCAGTCTGACAGGACAGGTGTGTGCACTCTTGTCACCTGGTCCCAGCAGTCTGACAGGACAGGTGTGCACTCTTGTCACCTGGTCCCAGCAGTCTGACAGGACAGGTGTGTGCACTCTTGTCACCTGGTCCCAGCAGTCTGACAGGACAGGTGTGCACTCTTGTCACCTGGTCCCAGCAGTCTGACAGGACAGGTGTGTGCACTCTTGTCACCTGGTCCCAGCAGTCTGACAGGTCAGGTGTGCACTCTTGTCACCTGGTCCCAGCAGTCTGACAGGTCAGGTGTGCACTCTTGTCACCTGGTCCCAGCAGTCTGACAGGACAGGTGTGCACTCTTGTCACCTGGTCCCAGCAGTCTGACAGGACAGGTGTGTGCACTCTTGTCACCTGGTCCCAGCAGTCTGACAGGACAGGTGTGCACTCTTGTCA
>NC_084731.1:1044952-1114952 GCF_033978785.1 Entelurus aequoreus
TTTCACTTGCCTTTTTAAGTCTTGATCAATTCTATAAACTACATCAAATATTGATTTGTACCAGTAACTTGTATAGATCAAATAGTAACTTGTAACTTGTATAATTCACTTTAATTAATTTTCCAGGAAGCATACTGGATACTATTGGAAGCATACTGGATACTATTGGAAGCATACTGGATACTATTGGAAGCACACTGGATACTATTGGAAGCACACTGGATACTATTGGAAGCACACTGGATACTATTGGAAGCACACTGGATACTATTGGAAGCACACTGGATACTATTGGAAGCACACTGGATACTATTGGAAGCACACTGGATACTATTGGAAGCACACTGGATACTATTGGAAGCACACTGGATACTATTGGAAGCACACTGGATACTATTGGAAGCATACTGGATACTATTGGAAGCACACTGGATACTATTGGAAGCACACTGGATACTATTGGAAGCACACTGGATACTATTGGAAGCACACTGGATACTATTGGAAGCACACTGGATACTATTGGAAGCACACTGGATACTATTGGAAGCACACTGGATACTATTGGAAGCACACTGGATACTATTGGAAGCACACTGGATACTATTGGAAGCACACTGGATACTATTGGAAGCACACTGGATACTATTGGAAGCACACTGGATACTATTGGAAGCACACTGGATACTATTGGAAGCACACTGGATACTATTGGAAGCACACTGGATACTATTGGAAGCACACTGGATACTATTGGAAGCACACTGGATACTATTGGAAGCATACTGGATACTATTGGAAGCACACTGGATACTATTGGAAGCACACTGGATACTATTGGAAGCACACTGGATACTATTGGAAGCATACTGGATACTATTGGAAGCATACTGGATACTATTGGAAGCATACTGGATACTATTGGAAGCATACTGGATACTATTGGAAGCACACTGGATACTATTGGAAGCACACTGGATACTATTGGAAGCATACTGGATACTATTGGAAGCACACTGGATACTATTGGAAGCATACTGTACATTCCTGTGGAAGCAGTGAGTAAAAACATATAGAATGCTTTTCCAAACACTGCTTAACATAATATTGTAACTAAACTATCCTGATTTCACAAACACATTAGTCTTACTTGTTTGCTACATTAAATAATACCCAACCTTAGTTGCTAAACTTTTTCAAATTGCTATCGTTAGCCAACAAACATAACTAGTTTTCCTCTCCTTGGATCTCAGGGACTGGATTGTTTGCTTGGTCTTAGAAGACATTTCACCTCTTCCGTTCAGACGAGATCTGATCAATCTTAGTCTGTGAGCATGAACTGATGAAGACTACTTGGATGAGAAAACGTCTTCTAAGACAAACCAGTGCAGCAATCACCAATTCATGTTTTATAGCTTTTCCAATGTTTCTTATCCAAACATTTAATTGAGAAAAATGTTGTGTACTATAGCTAACTGGCTAGTAACAAACAGTTCCTGCAGACATTGCATGTTTCACTTCTGGCTATTCCGATCTTGTACTTTGGTCCTGGCGTCTTCTCTTCACTTCACTTTGAGTCGTGCATTGGAAGAGTCACATGACTGCTGCTTATGGACTTAATGAGTTGAAGTCAAGCACAAAGCGGACAAGAGCCTTTTTTCTTTTGTGCTACCATGGCTTCTTCTCTATCTAGAACCGTATGTATAAAGAACTTGCTGTCAATGTTGCCATTGAAAAATGTATGTACCGTATTTTTCGGACTATAAGTGGCAGTTTTTTTCATAGTTTGGCCGGGGGAGCGACTTTTACTCAGGAGCGACTTATGTGTGAAATGATGAACACATTAGCGTAAAATATCCAATAATATTATTGACGTAAGAGACTAGACGTATAAGATTTCATGGGATTTAGCGATTAGGAGTGACAGATTGTTTG
This sequence comes from Entelurus aequoreus, assembly GCF_033978785.1. NCBI lineage: Eukaryota > Metazoa > Chordata > Actinopteri > Syngnathiformes > Syngnathidae > Entelurus > Entelurus aequoreus. The sequence goes on from NC_084731.1 coordinate 1,046,888, forward strand.
GTAAACGTATAGCATGTTCTATATGTTATAGTTATTTGAATGACTCTTACCATAATATGTTACGTTAACATACCAGTTGGTTATTTATGCCTCATATAACGTACACTTATTCAGCCTGTTCACTATTATTTAGATCAGGGGTCACCAACGCGGTGCCCGCGGGCACCAGGTAGCCCGTAAGGACCAGATGAGTAGCCCGCTGGCCTGTTCTAAAAATAGCTCAAATAGCAGCACTTACCAGTGAGCTGCCTCTATTTTTAAATTGTATTTATTTACTAGCAAGCTGGTCTCGCTGTGCCCGACATTTTTAATTCTAAGAGAGACAAAACTCAAATAGAATTTGAAAATCCAAGAAAATATTTTAAAGACTTGGTCTTCACTTGTTTAAATAAATTCATTATTTTTTTTACTTTGCTTCTTATAACTTTCAGAAAGACAATTTTAGAGAAAAAATACAACCTTAAAAATGATTTTAGGATTTTTAAACACATATACCTTTTTACCTTTTAAATTCCTTCCTCTTCTTTCCTGACAATTTAAATCAATGTTCAAGTAATTTTATTTTTTTTATTGTAAAGAATAATATATACATTTTAATTTAATTCTTCATTTTAGCTTCTGTTTTTTCGACGAAGAATATTTGTGAAATATTTCTTTAAACTTATTATGATTAAAATTAAAAAAAATAATTCTGGCAAATCTAGAAAATCTGCAGAATCAAATTTAAATCTTATTTCAAAGTCTTTTGAATTTCTTTTAAAATTTTTGTTCTGGAAAATCTAGAAGAAATAATGATTTGTCTTTGTTAGAAATATAGCTTGGTCCAATTTGTTATATATTCTAACAAAGTGCAGATTGGATTTTAACCTATTTAAAACATGTCATCAAAATTCTAAAATTAATCTTAATCAGGAAAAATTACTAATGATGTTCCATAAATTCTTTTTTTAATTATTTCAAAAAGATTTGAATTAGCTAGTTTTTGTCTCCTTTTTTTTCGGTTGAATTTTGAATTTTAAAGAGTCGAAATTGAAGCTAAACTATGTTTAAAAATTTAATTGTCATTTTTTTCGTGTTTTCTCCTCTTTTAAACCGTTCAATTAAGTGTAAATATCATTAATTATTAATAATAACAGAGTTAAAGGTAAATTGAGCAAATTGGCTATTTCTGGCAATTTATTTAAGTGTGTATCAAACTGGTAGCCCTTCGCATTAATCACTACCCAAGAAGTAGCTCTTGCTTTCAAAAAGGTTGGTGACCCCTGCTTTAGACATTTTAAATTGCCTTTCAAATGTCTATTCTTGCTGTTGGCTTTTATCAAATACATTTCCCCCAAAAATGCGACTTATACTCCAGTGCGACTTATATGTTTTTTTCCTTCTTTATTATGCATTTTCAGCCGGTGCGACTTATACTCCGAAAAATATGATACTTCATTTATTAAATCCTGAAATAAATCTCATCAGACAAGTAAGTAAGCTCTCTTATTAAATGTCACCGCTAGTTAATTCATGCATCCACTGAAGGTTTATATTAGGAAAGACACTTGTACTGTAACTGCTTTTATTCTATCCAAGGAAAAGCCTCACACGTATCAACACAACATAAAAGCCTCACACATATCAACACAACATAAAAGCCTTACACGTATCACCACAACATAAGGGTGCTACCGGAAAAAAGCTACAACCTGAGATGAACGAGCTAACGGTTTTCTGTACAATGCGATCATTAATTACAGTCTGGGTGGTGTGTGTGTGTGTGTGTGTGTGTGTGTGTGTGTCAGAGGTAATGAGCGGTAGGAAACAGGGTTAAGAGTGACATGGTGTCAGTGGCTCCTCTTCTGGCCTAATTAGCCCTCTAATTAATAGATTAATAGATGGATAAGAGCATCAGCTAACTGCCGAGCTAATGTGCAGTCAAGATGAATCACCACCTTACACTTTTTGTCACAAGGTGAGCCTCCGAATGTTCTGCTGATGCTGACAACCTGCAGCAAATGGATTCCCCTTGTAGGGGAAAAGTGGAGACAAAGAACGCGGAGAAGAGGCTGAAATCTATTAGCCTTTGCTGGACGGTCATTAGGTGCCCTTGGATAGGCACAGATAATTAAAGGAAGTCGGTCATCCGTGCGACTAGACTAGACAGCAGTGAAGGGGTTAACCATGCAAATGAGATAGGGAAAAATGGAATGCAAAGTATAAATGAGCCAAAGCAATGGAACATGTCCATTGTATGGTCCAGCTGAGCCGTGCTCCACTGGCCCCGTCTTCTGAAAATGGGGATATTGGGTAATTAAACATGGGTATTTACACAAAAAAATCTAAACTAAAAAAAAAATGATAGTGAAGTAGGCGTGTAACGGTACGTGTATTTGTATTGAACAGTTTCAGTACGGGGGTGTCGGTTCGGTTCGGTACCGAACGAGTTTCCACACGGACATATTAAGTAGCTTAACGCCCGTTGTGTAAACAATGCACACCGAGGCACAACACACGGCATGCTAGCAGCTAACAGGCTAGGATAGACTGACCATACGTCCTCTTTTCACCGGACATGTCCTCTTTTGCGGAGCTGTCAGGGCTAGGGATGATACTCGAAACCGGTTTTCCCGGTTGTTTGATAAGAAAAGAACCGAGTCCTCGGACTCGAATCCCTTTTTGAGAACCGGTACCCGTTATCGAGACCACTATAGTAAAGGAAAAGAGTTGATTCTTTATTCGAATCCCGTCCCGACCAGAAATGCTCCGTGGGACATCACAATAAATGGCGTCACGTAGCTCAGTCATTAGGCGCAGATAGCGAAAGCAGGAAAACAATGGACGGGAAAAAGCGCTCCAAGGTGTAATAAAGTTCAAAACAAAAGCTATAATCCATCAAATAACTTTACTAAGAGATTTGAGCAGGGTAAAACACATGACGGACACTTTTACGACCAACCGGAAACATAGCAACCAGGCTAGCAACGCACCTCCTTTACGGCAGCTGTCGCAACGTTCTTAAAACAACCGCAGCACATACATATATATACAACATATCTCCCTTTTTGAACTTTTGTTTTTCTTTCCTTGTAAACGTTACAAAATCACACTGTAGATGTGTTGTCTGTCTAATTATAAATAATGCAGACGAGGCGTGTTGGCTGAGTTCTTGATGTTTACTTTCACAGCGTGGCAACATGCAACACTTTTCGGGGCTACCGCGCATGCTCGTCACTCCCGTTGCATGCTGGGTAGTGTAGTTGTTATGTTCTCTAGCTCATAACATTTTTCCCCCTATAAAGAAATAATGTTAACTCAATAAAGTGTATTTCTTTTTTTAGCTTTAACTTTTCATTTTTTAGCATTGTAACCACATGTGCAAACAACTTTTCTCTTCATAGAATTTTCTTTCAATAAAGAAATACAGTGCAAAAATGTCAAAGCATCATAACAAACAGTTATGTTCCAATAGCAGCAGAAGTGCACTTTTTGGAGAGCTGTATTATTTTCAGTTTTGTGCCCAAGGGACTGATTTTATTTAACACTATATTATTATTTATACACCTATAGTGATCACAGAGACAGCTTGTTTTTGTGTTACTGTATATATTTGTTTTTCTGAAAAATCCCACTTAATATACTTTGGGTAACAACAGTCAATATTTATTTATTTTATTTTTTTAAGTGGGTAACAGTCAATATTTATTTATTTATTAGATTTTATTTTTTTATTATATAATAAAAGTGAGCTTTTGTTAAACCAAATATTGTGTTTTTTTCCATATACAACAACCTATCTGGACTCCATAAGGAATCGGTTCGATAAGAGGATTCGATAATAGGCTCGAACTCGATAATTCCTTATCAAACATCATCCCTAGTCAGGGCGGAGTTTCTTAAATGCCTCAAATGTCCGGCATTTTGAGTTAGGGTTGCGTGTATTTTCAATGTACGTTCAGGGTTAAGAAGGGGTTAAAAACAAAACAAACAGCAGCATTGGTGAGGGAGGGGCAGAGACAGAGAGAGAGAGAGAGTTATGATAAACGCGCATGCGTCGCCAGGCTCTGCTTTTTATCCATAGATTTATCCCATTTAATGTTTTATTATCTATAGCAGGGGTGTCAAAAGTGTGCCCCGGAGGCCATTTGCGGCCCACAGCTAATGTTTTAAAGGCCCACGGCACATTCTAAAAATACTATTCAAATAAACAAAAACATAACAAAAGTGAAATAAAAAAGCTTAAAGGTTAAATGTCATTTAGAAAAAGTTGCAATGTTGACTAATAAAACAAAGCTGTTTTTTTTTCTTTCAAACTGTCATTGCTCAAAACATAATATTGAATCAAAATCAATGTTATTATGAATTATTGACCTATCCAAGGTTCCCATTACTTCACATCAAATATTACACTAAGAAAAATATTTTTGGTGGAAGATTTTGCAAATTTGGTAAATAAATAACCAAAAAAATGTATATTTTGTTGTTTTCTTACTGTACCAAAAATGAACCGAACCGTGACCTCTAAACCGAGGTACATACCCAACCCAAATGTTTGTGTACCGTTACACCCCTATAGTGAAGTCACATGTGCACCATCAATGATTTTTTAAATGCTATGACAATTATTTATGTTTAATCGCTGCCGTCAAGTCAGTCACATTTGACATTTTTGAACAACTTGTTTGCAATGCTGGCTAACAAAGCACGTGAGGCCGCGTAAATGAGGGAAATGGCCAAATAAAAACATTTGGAATGTATATCAGAAGTGAAATGGGCAAATAAAAAGATTTAAATGTATATCAGTAGTGCTTGAACTCATTCAATCCAAACATATTACCCACAAACTCCAACCCCCCCCCCCCAGCCAATATGACTTTCTTTCAGCCACGGGGTGGGAGGATGCTTACCGGCGGCGTACATATTCATAACGCCATTCCGCTCTCGGACCGCGCCCCCGCCAAGCATGCCGGAGTCACGCATGGAGCGAGCCTTATTTACTTAACAAGAGGCAGAGAGACAGGAAGTTCTGATGACTCAGGCATACAAAATGTGCATTTAGTGCACATTAGCGGAACCTCTCGCTGATGACCAACCATGAAGGGAAGCTGATTGGCTCGTGTCAGCCGGTTTAATGTCAATAGTAAATTGGAGGGCTCATTAGGCGAGTTGGAGGACGCGGCTGCGGGCGGCAGCGAGGCAGTCATGTAAAAAATAATGTCTATTAGGACTCATTTAATCAAGGACGAATTAGAATCTAGGTCCAATTATTTGCCAACATTTGCACTGGCCGGCCTGTCAGAAAGCTTCTCTGTGCCAGCGTGTGTGTGTGTGTGTGTGTGTGTGTGCTGCTTAGAATGCAGGCCAAGAGGCCGCCGCCAATCTGCAGGGGCTGTGCATAATGGCAGGAGGATTAGGGCAGGCGGCGTGGGTCTGGGTCTGGGTCTGGGTCTGGGTCAAACACAACTCAATAAACTGGACAAGTTTATTATGTCAAAGCATTTTTTTTAGAACACAACTTATTGTTTTTCTTGGGCAACTTCCTAGCAGGACGTAGTGAACTCCCTGTTGACTAAATGAAGTTGATTGGCGGCCAAGAGACTTCCAATGTGAGGGTGTAGAATGACAGCAGTCCAATCAGTGTTATGATCACAGAACATGGCCCCTCCTCCTCTAACACGGCTCTGGCCCTGGGGGGCAATTATCTTACCATGTGGACCCCCCCACCCCCCGCCTGCATCATTCTCCTGGCCAGCTCCATCATGTCCCCTGAGCCCAATCCCAGCACCGTGTCATTGCACCTGCACCCTCACACTAAAAGCAGCAGGTCCGATTCAAATGCGTAGGTGTCGGTCTTGTCGGGGTCTTGGGTGCATTACTACTGATCTGACATTCTTCCCCAGAGCTGCTCTGAATTATTACTGGCTTTGCATCTGTCAAGTGTGGGCCGTTACGACTATGATATTCTTACTCGTTCTTTAACCACCATTGTTACTGCTCACTTTTAGGCCCTCTCCCCCAAGTTGTAGAGAAAGCCATTTGACAAAGTCTCCACACTAAGTGGAGCACTTGCTTGGATTAACTTTCTTTCTTTGAGAACCAACATGATTGATGCCATCTCATCTTAAATGGAAGTGGGTGAAATGATCTTATTAGTGTTGAATGGTGATCACCAACATTTGGATCTAGAGGTGGGGGAAATAATCGATTTTTAGATGCATCGCAATTCGGACATGTTTATTAACATCTTTACAAAAAAATTAGAATGGTATGGCATCAGAGGGTTGGTATTGAACTGGGTAAGAAGCTACTTAACCAACAGGAAACAATACATTAAGATAGGCAAACACACTTCTACAGAGCTAAATATATCCTGTGGCGTTCCTCAGGGATCAATACTGGGACCAACATTGTTCAATCTCTATATAAATGACATTTGTAAAGTTACAGAGGACTTAAAGTTAGTATTATTTGCAGATGATACAACTGTGTTTTGTTCAGGAGAGAACACACACAGAAGATAATACAAATAATAACTAATTAAAAAGATGGTTTGACAAAAACAGACTATCTTTGAATCTCAGTAAAAGTAAAATAATGCTATTTGGTAACAGTAGAAGAGGAAGTCCAACACAAATACAAATAGACGGAGTAGATATTGAAAGGGTAAAAGAAAAGAAATATTTTGGGTGTAATAATAGATGATAAAATGAATTGGAAATCTCATGTAAAAAATATACAACATAAAGTAGCAAGAAATATGTCAATAATGAATAAAGCAAAACATGTTCTGGACCAAAAATGACTTCATATTCTCTACTGCTCACTAATGTTACATATCTGACTTATTGTGTAGAAATATGGGAAATAACTACAAAAGTACACTTCATTCATTAACTGTGTTACAAAAAACATGAGTTATAATAATACATCATGTTGGATATAGAGAACATACAAACACTTTACTTATTAAATCACAATTATTGAAATTCAACAATTTGGTGCATTTGCAAACAGCTAAAATGATGTACAAAGCAAATTATAACCTGCTAGCCAAGAATGTACAACAATTCTTCTCAACAGAAGTGTAGAAATATAACCTTAGAGGAAAATGTCATTTAAAACATTTGTATGCTCGTACAACACTTAAAACCTTTATTATATCTGAATGTTTAATTAAATGATGGAATGGATTCAGCAAAGAAATGAAACAAAGCAGCAATAAGATTCACTTTAAGAGACTCTTCAAACTACAAGTACACACAACAAGAATTATGATGAACATCTTCAACCCTTTTTTTAATGGAGACAAATATTATTTATGTGTTTAATATTTGTATGCTTACTATGGTATATTATTTATTTATTATTTATTTATTCAGTGTTTTGTTACAGAGAACAAGAAAATGGGATAAAATTGCTATGGTATGAAAAGGGGTAGGATTAAATAAACTCTACTTCTTACTAGAGATGTCCGATAATATCGGCCTGCCGATATTATCGGCCGATAAATGCTTTAAAATGTAATATCGGAAATTATCGGTATCGTTTTTTTTATTATCGGTATCATTTTTTAAAAAAATTAAATCAACATAAAAAACACAAGATACACTTACAATTAGTGCACCAACCCAAAAAAACCTCCCTCCCCCATTTACACTCATTCACACAAAAGGGTTGTTTCTTTCTGTTATTAATATTCTGCTTCCTACATTATATATCAATATATATCAATACAGTCTGCAAGGGATACAGTCCGTAAGCACACATGATTGTGCGTGCTGCTGCTCCACTAATAGTACTAACCTTTAACAGTTAATTTTACTCATTTTCATTAATTACTAGTTTCTATGTAACTGTTTTTATATTGTTTTACTTTCTTTTGTATTCAAGAAAATGTTTTTAATTTATTTATCTTATTATTATTATTTTTTTAAAAGGACCTTATCTTCACCATACCTGGTTGTCCAAATTAGGCATAATAATGTGTTAATTCCACGACTGTATATATCGGTATCGGTTGATATCGGTATCGGTAATTAAAGAGTTGGACAATATCGGAATATCGGATATCGGCAAAAAGCCATTATCGGACATCCCTACTTCTTACCACTCCTTTTCAGACGTGCTGGAATGAAACAACTGGACATATGTGACGCATGACATTATATTGTATGCACGTTCCAAATAAACTGAACTGAAATTATATAATTGATTAGTAAACGTCAATAATTGATAATCTATTTTTTTTAATTGTATATAAAAGTAAGGCAGCCATTTGTAAAACGTGTGTGACTGCAGATGGACACCTCATCCAGAGATACCACCAGTTCCTTCGCACTTTTGTTCCAGTTTTGCACACATTTTCATTCATTTAATAAATGTGATATGAATGTCTTATTACAAATGGACTGTTTTTAAAAGTGGTTAGTGATAATTGCTTATTTAGTGAAACAAAATTGAAATTAAAGACGCATCAACAATGTATTTGTATTCAAATGGTAGCTCCTGAATCGTATTGGAATGGTGAGGTGGCCAAAGATTCCCACCTCTGTTTGGATCGCTTAATGACTTATCGGCCAACTTTCTAGGCAGACTTCTTTGGTGGCATGGTGTTAAGCAAATTCCACCTGGTAAAAAGCTTAGAGAAACCAACATGGTCAGTCCGATCCTCTGTCAGTTGAGGCCTGTGACTGCTCTGCATCAAATAGAGCCCCGAGTGCTGGTGTTAGCATGTCCATCAAGTAGAGCCCCGAGTGCTGGTGTTAGCATGTCCATCAAGTAGAGCCCCGAGTGCTGGTGTTAGCATGTCCTTCCACAGATCATTAAAACAATGAGCTACGACACCAACACGAGCGAGGGTGCTACATCAGTGTTGACTAAACCAGCCAAGCCCTGTGGCCGTTCTACCACGGGCAGCGAGCCCAAACATAGCAGCGCCCTCAGCTGTGGCGTCAGCTGTGGCGCTGACAGCAGCGAGCGCGCCAGCTGAGGTGATAACGCTTGACCGCAGGCAGCCAGAGGTTAATGGGAACGTTTAGATGGTGGAGTCTTTTTGTGCTTTGGACTGCAGAGGAAATCCTGGCGTAGGTTCCCTACGGCACAGCAGAGTTCTGCAGCTTTATCAGTACTGCGAGGGACACACGTCAACAAGTATCCCTCATCATCATTAAGTACTGTGGAGCTGAGCAGACGTGACGAGTCCTTGTACATGACCACCCCCAAAGAAATGTCATCCAGCAAAAGTCCTTAAACTTTAGTCCGTGTACGATCATTCCTAAAAGTTTCAGTTATCTTGGTGGCTTTGCATAAAAGTCCTATTCATTCCAAAATAGGCTCCACAGCATTGGAAGCAGACTTGTATACATCACACAAAATTGTCAATGAATATGCATTAACCTTAGAATTATGATTTTGCAGACCCATACTAGTCCCAACTTTTCAACCCTGTGAAGAAATCTGCTATCTGATAGAGCAACACCAAAACTTTCTCTGAAGACTTGCTAGCGCTGCAGTACCGTATTTTTCGGACTATAAGTCGCAGTTTTTTTCATAGTTTGGCCGGGGGTGCGACTTATACTCAGGAGCGACTTATGTGTGAAATTATTAACACATTAGCGTAAAATATCCAATAATATTATTGATGTCATTCACGTCAGAGACTAGACGTATAAGATTTCATGGGATTTAGCGATTAGGAGTGACAGATTGTTTGGTAAACGTATAGCATGTTCTATATGTTATAGTTATTTGAATGACTCTTACCATAATATGTTACGTTAACATACCAGTTGGTTATTTATGCCTCATATAACGTACACTTATTCAGCCTGTTGTTCACTATTCTTTAGACATTTTAAATTGCCTTTCAAATGTCTATTCTTGCTGTTGGCTTTTAGCAAATACATTTCCCAAAAAAATGCGACTTATACTCCAGTGCGACTTATATGTTTTTTCCCTTCTTTATTATGCATTTTCGGCCGGTGCGACTTATACTCCGGGGGGACTTATACTCCGAAAAATACGGTATATGACTTGTTGGAGATGTAAGTCTTCAGGTGCAGATAGGGTTAGGGTTATCATCATCATCATCATCTAGTTCTATCTTCTCACCGAGGGTTGAATGTCATGGTTAGCAGTTATTTGACAGTCCTGATAGCATTTATTATTCCATGTTGTGATGTTATCCACCCATCAGCGCCTCGGTCTTTTCCTTTTCCCTTCTATGTTCCCCTGTAGAAGTTGAGTCTGGAACAGATTATGTCTGTATGCGTTCTATGTTGGTTTGCTATTGTTAGTACTTCTTCATTGGTTTTGCTTGCTTTGCAGGAATATTCTACGAACACACCACATCTCAAATGATTCCAGTCTTTTTGCAATTGATTTAGTTGTTGTCCAGGTTTCAGATCAATATAATTAGGGAGATGTTATATAGCACTTAAGTTTTCAGAATCTTTGCTGTAAGGCTAATTTCCTTGATGCTAAAACTGAGCACATATCACTGAATGTCCTTTTAGCTGACATTGAATGTCTTCCTCACATGATCCCTCCATTGATATGATCTCTCCTAAACAATTCCATTCTTCAACTTGTTCAAATTTTCACCATCTGTTTTTGAATATGAATTGAGGGTATTTTGATGTTCTTCCTTGTAATATGCGTGGCCTTTTTTGCATTCACTTTCATTCCATATATAGATCTTGCATTGTTGATGGTATGCAGATAGTTCTCATTCTCAGCAAGTAGTGCAGTGTCACTGTTTCAACATATACACACACTCATAACAATGCATCACATTTTTACATTTTCTTTACATGTCCAAAAAGGAGTAGGAAGAAGCAATGCTTATTTAATATACCCCTTTTCCACTTCATATCAATTACTTACACATATGTTCACTCCATGTACTCGGTTCATAAACATTTCACACATTACAAATATAATTCATAACTAGGTAAGTCATTGATTATTCTGTCTTGTACTTTGCAAACACTTGTAATTTGAACAGTTTCTTAAATTGAATCATATTAGAACATTGTTTCACTTCTTTTCTTAATCCATTTCATAATTTAATTCCACATTCTGATATGCTAAACGTTTGTACATGCATACAGATGTTAAAAATGACATTTTTCTCTACGGTTATATTTCTCCTCTTCTGTTGAGAAGACCGCCAGTACATTCTTGGCTAGCAGTTTAAAGTTTGCTTAGTGTATTATTTTGCCTGTTTGCAAATTCACAAAATCATTAAATTTCAATATTTTTGATTTGATAAATAAAGTGTTTGTATGTTCTCTATATCCAACATTGTATATCATCCTAATTGACATTTTTAATAACACAATTAGTGCTGCTCAAACTGCAATTCATTTTTTTTGTTGTTAAATCTGATCTTTTTATGTTGTAACTGTGAGGTCTATGTTGAGTTTGTGAAGTGACCTGCATGTGAACAAAGCGTGACGTCACACGTGCTGCAATGTGGACATGACTTTCATTCATGTACACTACCGTTCAAAAGTTTGGGGTCACATTGAAATGTCCTTGTTTCTGAAGGAAAAGCACTGTACTTTTCAATGAAGATAACTTTAAACTAGTCTTAACTTTACATAAATACACTCTATACATTGCTAATGTGGTAAATGACTATTCTAGCTGCAAATGTCTGCTTTTTGGTGCAATATCTACATAGGTGTATAGAGGCCCATTTCCAGCAACTATCACTCCAGTGTTCTAATGGTACAATGTGTTTGCTCATTGGCTCAGAAGGCTAATTGATGATTAGAAAACCCTTGTGCAATCATGTTCACACATCTGAAAACAGTTTAGCTCGTTACAGAAGCTACAAAACTGACCTTCCTTTGAGCAGATTGAGTTTCTGGAGCATCACATTTGTGGGCTCAATTAAACGCTCAAAATGGCCAGAAAAAGACAACTTTCATCTGAAACTCCACAGTCTATTCTTGTTCTTAGAAATGAAGGCTATTCCACTAAATTGTTTGGGTGACCCCAAACTTTTGAACGGTAGTGTAGCTTTCACACTTGGTGCATTTCTCCCAATTTCCAGGATTTTGTGCAATCAGAGTCAACAATTTCTTAACCAAATCATTTTGTGTAGAAGATTAAAGAAGGAAGAGAGCGAGTGAGGCCCTGGCTTCGACATATGTGAGGGTGAGGAGTTGGAATCAAGAGTTCCAGGACATTGATGTGAGTTCTAAAACATCTTTTCATTTGCCCACCATTTCTTTTAGTGACCGTCTATTTTGGTGAAGGGTTTGTCGCTTTTTGACGACCTCTAGGTCAGAGAGTTGCATCAGATAAAAGTCGTATATCTACGACCACATACCAAATAAGACTCAGTCGGATTTGAAAAAACAAATAAAAATTGTACGGTTTCCACTGGCATTAAAAAAAAAAAATCAGATCCACGTAACATTTTGGCGAAAAAAATCAAATTGACCTGTAGCGGGAACATAGTCTTAGTCTCCCTAGGACTATACCATTTTGTGGGTAGGTTTATGGCGAGCCGTGATGGGCGTGAATAAACCAGAAGACATGATGAGAACATGCCTGTCACATATCTCATTGGACGTTAAGACCTGGTGTGATCTCTATGAACATAATTCCTCCCTCTGGGCGGCCTCCAGTCATGCTAATGCACCTCCAGCCTTCCTGACATATTTCTCTGGGCTCCTCCAATTCTTTACCGCCACCATCTTGACTGCAGTCATTTCCTTCCCTTAAGGTTCTTCTTCCCATCCCATATTTCCCTTAATCCTAATCTTAGCTCTACTCTCTCTCCACCGCCATTCCCTTGGTTCTTTTCATTCTCCTCGGACTTCTTCAATGTTCTCTGTTCTGGAAATATTCACCATACCGACTCCTCTCACACTGTCCTTCTGTTATGCTGAGTTTTCCCTTCATCCAACCCCGAAGCTCCAAACAGGAGGTGGTTGGAAGGTGTAAGTATGGGGGGCAGACCTTGACAGACAGGAGGTCATTGGAATTGCTAGTGGCCATATTTAACATTAAGATAATCAGGCCATTAATTACCCTTTGGATCATTAAATCAGCCACTTGCAAAATGAAATTCCGGCCTCTATTACTCACTTGAGAGACCATGTGGGGGGTGGGGTGAGTGTTCCATTGTTCAGTCCCCCCCCTCTGCCTTCCCTCACAACCTTTTCTGCTGGCTGCAAAACCCCTGGCCTGGGTTCTGCATCAAAAATGGCGTTTCTTTTTGATGCAGTGAAGACTGACATTTTCAAGCTTTTTTAAAATGATGACATCATCAGAACGAGCTACATGGGGTTAAACGCTGCTTGGATCATCCAGCAATTAAGAAGGATTCTATGTCAACTTGAATCTACGTCCACCTCTGCTCTATACCAACGGTCCCTGAAATCCAGCTTCGACGTTGGGGGCGGCGGTTGTTTGCATTGGGATGGTACGTACGGGAAAACTGCGTTTCTTCCAACACGCCGTGCGTGACCCGGTGTTACGCTAAAAAACAATTTAGGATGCAACACAACAAAAGTACAAAAACAAGCCATTCATCGAGGGATTTACCACAACTTGGACCAGATGAAGCCATCAAGGGCACAGTAAGCAGACAGATTGATGTATTATTTGTTATCATTATCTCTATCTATCTTGGAATAAAGGGGATCAACATGGTAAACTTACTCCCAAAAGGAAAGTAAAATGATTACCAGAAAGATACTTAAATAGATTATGTGAAAACCTTAGGCACAACATGTGGGATTCTATCTATAGTTGTAGAACTCCGAGAGAAGCCTAAAATGCTTTGATCAATGAAATAACTAACAGCATTAACACTGTGATACGAGAAAAGAATATCAAAATCGATGCAAAAGTGGAAAAAGAATGGCTCACTAGGGGCATAATGAAGTCAATCAATAAGAAAAATAAGCTCTACAAATGCTACATCCAAAGTCCAACGGATTAAAATAAAAAAGTACACTAAATAAAAAAATGAACTAACTCGTGCAATACGAAGAAGAAGGCAGAAATGATTGTACTGATCGTATAAAGTCTTCTTGTGGGGATCAAAAGCAAGGCAGGAAAGTATTTAAAAAATGTGCCCAGTCAAAAATCTACTGTCCTTCATGACACCAAAATGAAACAAAATGAACATTACTATCCCGATGTTGTTGATCTTGCCAGCAGTTTTAATATTAGTTCACTTCTATAGTACTCTCACTCCTATTCTTTTGTTTACAACTCAATGGAATGCTAACGTGGGGGATTCAGACTATTTTGGACTGGTAGTAGTTCATCCACAGCGATCGGTATGCCACACAATACCTCAGCGCTAACGAGGGGAAATTAATCTTTGACAGTAAGATTGCATGTTTGAATCAAAGCAATCATTTTTCTCACTACCATAGGGCGAAACCACCCTTGCCAGGTACACCCTCCTGGTTTTGGAGTGTAAATATTTGGGGTTTTGGCACCAGCCGCTAGACTAGATCTGACCAATATAAGTCCAAGACTAGATCTGACCAATCTAAGTCCAAGACTAGAGCTGACCAATCTAAGTCCAAGACTAGAGCTGACCAATCTAAGTGTGAGACTAGATCTGAACAATCTAAGTCCAAGACTGGATCTGACCAATCTAAGTCCAAGACTAGATCTGACCAATCTAAGTCCAAGACTAGATCTGACCAATCTAAGTGTGGGACTAGATCTGACCAATCTAAGTCCAAGACTGGATCTGACCAATCTAAGTCCAAGACTAGATCTGACCAATCTAAGTCCAAGACTAGATCTGACCAATCTAAGTCCAAGACTAGATCTGACCAATCTAAGTCCAAGACTAGATCTGACCAATCTAAGTCCAAGACTAGAGCTGACCAATCTAAGTCCAAGACTAGAGCTGACCAATCTAAGTGTGAGACTAGATCTGACCAATCTAAGTGTGAGACTAGATCTGACCAATCTAAGTGTGAGACTAGATCTGACCAATCTAAGTGTGAGACTAGAGCTGACCAATCTAAGTGTGAGACTAGATCTGACCAATCTAAGTGTGAGACTAGAGCTGACCAATCTAAGTGTGAGACTAGAGCTGACCAATCTAAGTGTGAGACTAGATCTGACCAATCTAAGTGTGAGACTAGATCTGACCAATCTAAGTCCGAGACTAGATATGACCAATCTAAGTGTGAGACTAGATCTGACCAATCTAAGTGTGAGACTAGATCTGACCAATCTAAGTCCGAGACTAGATCTGACCAATCTAAGTCCAAGACTAGATCTGACCAATCTAAGTCCAAGACTAGATCTGACCAATCTAAGTCCAAGACTAGAGCTGACCGATCTAAGTCCAAGACTAGATCTGACCAATCTAAGTCCAAGACCAGAGCTAACCAATCTAAGTCCAAGACTAGATCTGACCAATCTAAGTCCAAGACTAGACTGACCAATCTAAGTCCAAGACTAGATCTGACCAATCTAAGTCCAAGACTAGATCTGACCAATCTAAGTCCAAGACTAGATCTGACCAATCTAAGTCCAAGACTAGACTGACTAATGTAAGTCCAAGACTAGATCTGACCAATCTAAGTCCAAGACTAGAGCTGACCAATCTAAGTGTGAGACTAGAGCTGACCAATCTAAGTGTGAGACTCGATCTGACCAATCTAAGTGTGAGACTAGATCTGACCAATCTAAGTCCAAGACTAGATCTGACCAATCTAAGTCCAAGACTGGATCTGACCAATCTAAGTGTGAGACTAGATCTGACCAATCTAAGTCCAAGACTAGATCTGACCAATCTAAGTGTGAGACTAGATCTGACCAATCTAAGTCCAAGACTAGAGCTGACCAATCTAAGTGTGAGACTAGATCTGACCAATCTAAGTCCAAGACTAGATCTGACCAATCTAAGTGTGGGACTAGATCTGACCAATCTAAGTCCAAGACTGGATCTGACCAATCTAAGTCCAAGACTAGATCTGACCAATCTAAGTCCAAGACTAGATCTGACCAATCTAAGTCCAAGACTAGATCTGACCAATCTAAGTCCAAGACTAGATCTGACCAATCTAAGTCCAAGACTAGATCTGACCAATCTAAGTCCAAGACTAGAGCTGACCAATCTAAGTGTGAGACTAGATCTGACCAATCTAAGTGTGAGACTAGATCTGACCAATCTAAGTGTGAGACTAGATCTGACCAATCTAAGTGTGAGACTAGAGCTGACCAATCTAAGTGTGAGACTAGATCTGACCAATCTAAGTGTGAGACTAGAGCTGACCAATCTAAGTGTGAGACTAGAGCTGACCAATCTAAGTGTGAGACTAGATCTGACCAATCTAAGTGTGAGACTAGATCTGACCAATCTAAGTCCGAGACTAGATATGACCAATCTAAGTGTGAGACTAGATCTGACCAATCTAAGTGTGAGACTAGATCTGACCAATCTAAGTCCGAGACTAGATCTGACCAATCTAAGTCCAAGACTAGATCTGACCAATCTAAGTCCAAGACTAGATCTGACCAATCTAAGTCCAAGACTAGAGCTGACCGATCTAAGTCCAAGACTAGATCTGACCAATCTAAGTCCAAGACCAGAGCTAACCAATCTAAGTCCAAGACTAGATCTGACCAATCTAAGTCCAAGACTAGACTGACCAATCTAAGTCCAAGACTAGATCTGACCAATCTAAGTCCAAGACTAGATCTGACCAATCTAAGTCCAAGACTAGATCTGACCAATCTAAGTCCAAGACTAGACTGACTAATGTAAGTCCAAGACTAGATCTGACCAATCTAAGTCCAAGACTAGAGCTGACCAATCTAAGTGTGAGACTAGAGCTGACCAATCTAAGTGTGAGACTCGATCTGACCAATCTAAGTGTGAGACTAGATCTGACCAATCTAAGTCCAAGACTAGATCTGACCAATCTAAGTCCAAGACTGGATCTGACCAATCTAAGTGTGAGACTAGATCTGACCAATCTAAGTCCAAGACTAGATCTGACCAATCTAAGTGTGAGACTAGATCTGACTAATCTAAGTCCAAGACTAGAGCTGACCAATCTAAGTGTGAGACTAGATCTGACCAATCTAAGTCCAAGACTAGATCTGACCAATCTAAGTGTGAGACTAGATCTGACCAATCTAAGTCCAAGACTAGATGTGACCAATCTAAGTGTGAGACTAGATCTGACCAATCTAAGTCCAAGACTAGATCTGACCAATCTAAGTGTGAGACTAGATCTGACCAATCTAAGTGTGAGACTACATCTGACCAATCTAAGTGTGAGACTACATCTGACCAATCTAAGTCCAAGACTCGATGTGACCAATCTAAGTCCAAGACTCGATGTGACCAATCTAAGTCTATGAACATGAAGTGATGAAGTCTACTCGGATGAGAGGTGCAACGTCTTAAGACAAACCAAACAGTCCAGTAGTGATCAATTGAACTCCCTGAGACTTTATTCTATAGGTGAAATACTTTTGAAAAACATAACCCCACAAAGGGGAACAGCATACCAACATTACCTCAAATGTTTTCTTACACCTACTAATAAATCAAAAGGTATTAAAATTATAATGAACCTGAAAAGATCCCACACTGCTGGTGTTGATGATGTTGTAGTAAAACTGAAAAAGTGATTGTACATGAAATTGCAGATTATTGTATAAATGTCTCTCTGCTCCAATGAGTGCTACCTAAATGACGAAGAGGGCAAAAATATTACCAATTCACAAAGCTGGTGATAACAACAACTTGCAAAATGATCAACCTACATAGATTCTACCAACATTTTCAAAGGTACTTGAAAGAGTTATATATAATA
Organism: Entelurus aequoreus; assembly: GCF_033978785.1. Taxonomy (NCBI): domain Eukaryota; kingdom Metazoa; phylum Chordata; class Actinopteri; order Syngnathiformes; family Syngnathidae; genus Entelurus; species Entelurus aequoreus. The sequence continues at coordinate 1,064,695 of NC_084731.1, forward strand.
GAATAAGCAGCTACTAGGATAAAGTAAATATACTCATCCCATCCCAATATGGCGTCAGGAAAAGGAATACCACCGCTAAGCCAATCCTTGATCGAATTGAACTAATCAATGATGCTGTTGATAATGGAGAGTATTTTATACCACTGATTTTGACATTTTATTGAGTCAATTGCAACATTGTGCTATCAGATTGGTTGCACTGACTTGGTTAGGAAGTTATTATTTTGAAAAGGAGCAATATGAGACCATCAATAACAGCAAATGTCCAAGTCAAATTACAACATGTGGAGTTCCACAATGCTCCATATTGGGAACACTTCTTTTCATATTATATACGAACTCTTCAATTATCCTTCACTGAGTCATTTTTGCTGATGACAGCAATTTATCTGTCACACTAAACTCCTAAAAGCCTTCAAACGTTTGCAAATAGTGAATTACCGTAATTTCCGGACTATAAGCCGCACCTGACTATAAGCCGCACCAGCTAAATTTAGGGGAAAATACAGATTGCTCCATATATAAGCCGCACCCGACTATAAGCCGCAGGGTTTTGATGTGTAATTACCGTAGTATATAGGGGTTCCTGCTACCTCGGAGGGGATTGTCGGGACAGAGATGACTGTTTGGGAACGCAAAGCGTCCCATTTATTAACAATAAATCTTTCAATCATTCAATCAAACTTTCACATCTTTGACATGGCGAACAGCATTCGTGCAGAGTACAAATAATACAACGGTGCAAAGTAATACAAAGTGCTCGCCTGTACGTTATCAAAATAACCAGCCTACCGGTATATGAAAAGTCAGTCTTTAATCATTGTGTCATCGTCTTCCTCCTGCGTACTAAAACCACCGACATCCTCTTCGTCGGTGTCGGAGAAGAACAGGCCGTAAATAAGCCGCACCCTTGTATAAGCCGCAGGGACCAGAACGAGGGGAAAAAGTAGCGGCTTATAGTCCGGAAATTACGGTAGTTCATTGAAGTTAATTAGTTATTTAGTTTGTTGGGGACGGCGTGGCGCTGCTGGGAGAGTGGCCGTGCCAGCAACCTGAGGGTTCCTGGTTCGATCCCCACCTTCTACCAACCTCGTCACGTCCGTTGTGTCCTTGAGCAAGACACTTCACCCTTGCTCCTGATGGGTGGTGGTTAGGGCCTTGCATGGCCATCAGTGTGTGAATGTGGAAATAGTGTCAAAGCGCTTTGAGTACCTTGAAGGTAGAAAAGCGCTATACAAGTATAACCCAGTTAATTGGTTTAAATGTAATAAATTATCCTTGAATATAAATAAAACAAATATAATATTTTGTTTAAATAGAAGCCATAAAAACTTTGATAAGATACTGATTGAAATAAATGGTATAGTAATTGAGAGAGTTGAGCGCACTAAATTCCATGGATTATACATAGACGGATTTATACATTTAAAAACCATATTTAATATTTAACGAATAAATGATCAAAATATGTCGGTCAAAATGGAGGCACTTTCTTCCTCTTGACGCTCTCCTAATTCTGCATCGGACTCTTATTAGAACCACATATAAACTATTTCAATGTCATATAATGTAACATGTATCCCAGTTATCTTTAAAAAGTGAGGATTCTTCAGAAGAAAGTCAATATTATGTGCAAACTTTAATGCTTATTCAAATCCTCTTTTTTTATGGGTACAATCTACTGAAGCTTACACAGTGCTTGTACTATGTAGGGTTGAGTTCTAGACTCATTCCAGTGACCACTACTTCTCACAGACATAATACCAGAAGTAAACCTTTACTAAGAGAGACAAATGGTCATCTAAAGTGTACAAGTTTTAGTAGAGGCTCGGTGAGCTGGAATGAGATTGATACAGTAGATCAGGGGTCACCAACGCGGTGCCCGCGGGCACCAGGTAGCCCGTAAGGACCAGATGAGTAGCCCGCTGGCCTGTTCTAAAAATAGCTCAAATAGCAGCACTTACCAGTGAGCTGCCTCTATTTTTTAAATTTTATTTATTTACTAGCAAGCTGGTCTCGCTTTCCTCGACATTTTTAATTCTAAGAGAGACAAAACTCAAATAGAATTTGAAAATCCAAGAAAATATTTGAAAGACTTGGTCTTCACTAACTGACAAAGAAACAGATAACAGATTTGGTGTCCAGTTCAAAGTGTGACATGAATTATTTAAAAATTTGAGAGTTGACTTTTGTATTTTACATGAGTTATTATTTGTACAAACATGGTGCAAATTCATGATTTGTTCAAAAATGTTAGTGGCTAGCTAGTTAAAATGGGGTATTGTGATTTCACAAGACTGTCTTAGAAGTCATCATTTGAAAATGTTCAATTTGAAAAATGTGCACTTAGTGAAGTGAATTATATTTATATAGCGCTTTTCTCTAGTGACTCAAAGCGCTTTACATAGTGAAACCCAATATCTAAGTTACATTTAAACCAGAGTGGGTGGCACTGGGAGCAGGTGGGTAAAGTGTCTTGCCCAAGGACACAACAGCAGTGACTAGGATGGCGGAAGCGGGGATCGAACCTGCAACCCTCAAGTTGCTGGCACGGCCACTCTACCAACCGAGCTATACTGCCCCTTTATCTGTTTCTATATATTTTTTTGTGAGAAATCATTAAGATGATCAGTGTTTCCACAAAGATAAATATCATTAATTATTAATAATAACAGAGTTAAAGGTAAATTGAGCAAATTGGCTATTTCTGGCAATTTATTTAAGTGTGTATCAAACTGGTAGCCCTTCGCATTAATCAGTACCCAAGAAGTAGCTCTTGCTTTCAAAAAGGTTGGTGACCCCTGCAGTAGATCTATAAAAGAATCACATAATTTAAACATTTTTAAAAAGCGTTTTAAAAGCTCAATTTAGTGCAGCATTATGCTTAGTATATTTAGCACAACAATATTGTAATATCAAATAATGTCTGTAAATATATAAAATAAACACAAGTAAAAAAAGAAACAATGTTTGGAAAAGGGTTCATGTTAAGAAGTGTGTGCAACAACATGTCACTTAATAGACCACTACTGGCTCTATAGAACTGTCATGCCTTTCTGTGGGTGCAGACTAATAAGCTTCTATAAAGGACAGACAAGGGAAAATAGGAAATGTTCCAGGAAAGCTCCAATTGCAGAGTAAGAGAAAGTTTTGGAGGCAAACAGCAGGCTAAAGTGATCAATGTTGGTTAATGACAGTATTGGACGTGTGCTCGGGTCACACTTAGTAACACAAAGCTGTGTGATGTTCAGGAGATTAGACAGCAGTCATGAACACTAGACAGGGAGGGAATGTGAGGCACTTAAGGAATAGCCTGATAATACTATTGACGGGCGGGAGAGTGATGCAGCTGCAGTGGAGCGGCGCGGCTAAATTGAGATAATATTGACTCGCTCTAATCTCTTCACGGGGAAACACATACATCAGATTCATAAATAAATAGGAACATGAGCAACAATAAAAGCATTAGCACTCTGATGGACTAGGGTTAATGGCACGTCAATACGCACGGCGTGCGTGTGTGTGTGTGTGTGTGTGTGTGTGTGTGTGTGTGTGTGCGCAGTCTGTCAATGGATGGATACCTGATTTATGTTCATTTGCATTTTACTGCAATCATGTGTTTTATACTCTTGTTCTATTTCCTACTTCTGCTTGCCTAAACATACCAACACTAAGTAGTGTTCTGGGTATCAAAGTTCCGAGATTGAAAGTGGTTTTTGAAGACATGTTTGGTCCAGGTGGAGGGAGAGCATGCGGCTGATAAGTCGCTCTCTCAGTGGTTGACAATCAGCTGTAATGATGTGATGTCAGATGGCGTTGAAAAGATAACATGCTACAACCATGAGGCACACACCTGACAGTGTTTACCATACATTCTTTTCTTCGGCAAGCTGCCTTAGATAAATATGGAATGCCATGAATAGTTTTGCGCTACCTGTTAAGAATTCTCCCTGGTTGTGCACATTTAAGCAAAATTGTGGATAATCTGATTTTACTTTTACTTCAACTTTTAGTCTTAAGGGGCGACATCGCTCAGATGGCAGAGCAACTGTCCAGAAACTGGAGGGTTTCTGGTACCATTTCAGCTTCCGCCATCCTAGTCACTGCTGTTGTGTTCTGGGTAAAGACACTTCAGTGTTTCCCACACATTCATTTATTTGTGGCGGCCCGCCACGAAAGAATTACGTCCGCCACAAATTAAAAAATAAATAAAAAATAAATATATATATATATATATATATATATATATATATATATATATATATATATATATATATATATATATATATATATATATATATATATATATATATATATTTTTTTTTTTTTTGTCCTGTCCAGCTTCTCAGGAAAATCCTATAGTAGATGTAGATGCCCATATAGGCTGTTCAGATTTACTTTACAAAAGAGAAGTGTAGGATACTTCTCTTGTTGCCTTATTTGTATTTGACCACTACTGTTTTCTGTTTATTTGTTACTGACTGTGGCAGGACACCTCTGCCTCTGTTTCACTTTATGTTGCTGGTAAATAATATGGTTGTAGTAGTAGGCTAAAGTTAAATTATTTAGTATGCACTAATTAAAGGGGCAGAGCTTTAAGAGACATTTCATATTTTATAAGATATATTTTTTGTAAGAACCACAATTAATAAATATATTTCAGTGAATAACTTATTGTTCAAATCTGTATATAAATATGTACATAAAGTGTTGTAATTATATTGTAAAATGGATGGATGGATGGACGTTTAAAACCAAACTGTTATTATTAATTAGTAAGTATACATTTTTTGAGCCTTTTTAGAGAAAATCATATCATTGTAGTAAATGATGCAAATTGCTCGATGATGTCGTGGTGACCACGCCCATAGCCACGCCCCCCACAGGTATCTTGGCAGTTTATGGGAAACACTGCACTTCCCCTACCTTGCTCCCAGTGCCGCTCACACCGGTGTATGAATGTGAATGTGCTGTGCAGAGAGGGCAAAGGCGCAGATTGGCAGTCAGGTTTCTGCCAGTGCAGCTGTGGCTACAGATGTAGCTTACCACCATCAACTTGTGAATGTGGAGTGACTGAATGGTGGGTTCTCAGTTCTCTCTGTGAAGCACTTTGAGTGTCTAGGAAGGTGCTAGATTAACCAAAACAAGTAAAATAATATTTGATTCATTTCCTGAGTGTGCGTGATGATTTAGCAATAATCTGATGTCAAGAGTATGACACACCAGACTCATCGTGTAAATAAAAACTTCTCCCTATCCCCGTATTATGGATACCCCCAAACAATGTTCCCTCTAATTTTCCATCTGATTCGCAGGTGTGTAATTTGTTGTGAGTTTATGCAATGTGTTGGTTTTGTTCTTTGAACATGATGATGTTCATGCACACTTCATTTTGAGCACCAGTAGAAAAAAACATAACTTTGTCTTGAATTTGAGAAAAAAAAAACAATTTTATTTTTCACTAAAGAAGGGTTGGGTGAATGCGCATATGAAACTGGTGGGGTTCCGTACCTCCAACAAGGTTAACAACCACTGATTTAAATATATGAAATAGCTCCGAAAATCTTTAGAGTAAATAAAGCTGGAAGTGCAGTACATGTGTGGTAAAGTCAATAAAAAATGTCTGGATAATTGGAAGAAAGCAGGAAAAGGTAAGCAGTATTACAGAGTCCAAAGGTAAGAAGAGGTAATAGCAACAGGAAAGAGGAGGATATCATTAATAGATTGAGGTTATAGGCCAACATAACACAGGGCTATGTGATTATTGTCATCAAATAGAACATGTAGTGCATGTATGAATACTAGAGGTGGGAATCCACATTTGATTAGGATTACAATTCAGGAGCTTCATTATTGATGCATCCTTAATTGATGCCGTTTTTTCCTCTTTCTTTTCGTTTCACTAACAATTAATCACTTCCAACTTTTAAAAACAGTGAATTTGTATTAAGAAACTGTCCAATCAATTCCCATTAAAGGCCTACTGAAACCCACTACTACCGACCACGCAGTCTGATAGTTTATATATCAATGATGAAATCTTAACATTATAACACATGCCAATACGGCCGGGTTAACTTATAAAGTGACATTTTAAATTTGCCGCTAAACTTCCGGTTCGAAACGCCTCTGAGGATGACGTATGCGCGTGACGTAGCCCGACGAACACGGGTATGCCTTCCACATTGAAGCCGATACGAAAAAGCTGTGTTTTCATTTCATAATTCCACAGTATTCTGGACATCTGTGTTCGTGAATCTGTTTCAATCATGTTCATTGCATTATGGAGAAGGAAGCCAAGCAAGCAAAGAAAAAAGTTGTCGGTGCGAAATGGACGTATTTTTCGAACGTAGTCAGCCACAACAGTACACAGCCGGCGCTTCTTTGTTTACATTCCCGAAAGATGCAGTCAAGATGGAAGAACTCGGATAACAGAGACTCTAACCAGGAGGACTTTTGATTTGGATACACAGACGCCTGTAGAGAACTGGGACAACACAGACTCTTACCAGGATTACTTTGATTTGGATGACAAAGACGCAGACGTGCTACTGTGAGTATGCAGCTTTGGCTTTTTTTTGCGTATGTACGTAACTTTTTTAAAATATATAAGCTTTATGAACCTTGGGTTAGGTGAACGGTCTTTTGGGCTGAGTGATTGTGTGTGTTGATCATGTGTTTGAATTGTATTGGCGTGTTCTATGGAGCTAGGAGCTAGCAGAGGAGCTAGGAGCTAGCATAACACGTACCGTACCGTAAGTGCGCGTCACGTACGTAACTTTTTAAAAATATATAAGCTTTATGAACCTTGGGTTAGGTGAACGGTCTTTTGGGCTGAGTGATTGTGTGTGTTGATCGGGTGTTTGAATTGTATTGGCGTGTTCTATGGAGCTAGGAGCTAGCAGAGGAGCTAGGAGCTAGCATAACAAACACGCAGGTGTTATTATGCAGGATTAATTTGTGGCATATTAAATATAAGCCTGGTTGTGTTGTGGCTAATAGAGTATATATATGTCTTGTGTTTATTTACTGTTGTAGTCATTCCCAGCTGAATATCAGGTACCGTGAGTATGCAGCCTTGGCTGCTAAACATTCGATAACTTGACCGTATGTGCGCGTCACGTACGTAACTTTTTAAAAATATATAAGCTTTATGAACCTTGGGTTAGGTAAACGGTCTTTTGGGCTGAGTGATTGTGTGTGTTGATCAGGTGTTTGAATTGTATTGGCGTGTTCTATGGAGCTAGGAGCTAGCAGAGGAGCTAGGAGCTAGCATAACAAACACGCAGGTGTTTTTATGCAGGATTAATTTGTGGCATATTAAATATAAGCCTGGTTGTGTTGTGGCTAATAGAGTATATATATGTCTTGTGTTTATTTACTGTTGTAGTCATTCCCAGCTGAATATCAGGTCACCCCCGGCTCTCACAGCATCTTCCCTATCTGAATAGCTTCAACTCCCCACTAGTCCTTCACTTGCACTTTACTCATCCACAAATCTTTCATCCTCGCTCAAATTAATGGGGAAATTGTCGCTTTCTCGGTCCGAATCTCTCTCACTTCATGCGGCCATCATTGTAAACAATAGGGAACTTTGCGTATATGTTCAACTGACTACGTCACGCTACTTCCGGTAGGTGCAAGCCTTTTTTTTATCAGATACCAAAAGTTGCAATCTTTATCGTCGTTGTTCTATACTAAATCCTTTCAGCAAAAATATGGCAATATCGCGAAATGATCAAGTATGACACATAGAATAGATCTGCTATCCCCGTTTAAATAAAAAAAATTCATTTCAGTAGGCCTTTAAATGTATTCAATGAATGGAAAAAAAGAAAGGGAGCTGGTCGGATCTCTCTGTGAGGTGTCTCACTGCAGTCAGCCTTTGTTTACAACAGATTAATCATTGATTATTGACGCTTACTAATCAATTTTACAATCGCCCATGTCCCAATTGCAATGCATGTAAAAATCTATTATTTCCCCCACCTATGACGAATGCAGTGTAGGAAAAATAAAAGAAATAAAGGAAATATTGAAACATAAGTTAGCATAGCAGTGGAGGATATTTTAAGAGTGCATTTGGAACATGTGGGGTATAAAGCAACAAGTACATTCCATAAAAAGACATGCGAGCAGGGCCGGCCCGTGGCATAGGCCGTATAGGCAAATGCTAAGGGCGCCGACCATCAGGGGGCGCCACGCCAGTGCCACAAATGTCGGAGAAAAAAAAAAAAAAAAAAAAGTTGGTACTATTATTTCTAAATACAAAAAATAATCCCACGTTAATTAAAATGCAAAGTAAAGCCTATTTAATAGAAATATTATTTGTTACAACATTACGCCCCCCCGTGGGTGCGCCCCCTCCCTTCCCGTATCATGAGTCTTTTTGGACGTCACCACATCAAAAAATCAACACAAGATGTCAAAACGGCCAAAACTGTCAGGTGCCCAGGGAAGAAAAAATAGAAAAGAAGAGGAGGAGAAACGAGAAAAAGACAGAGGTAGCAGGTAGGTAACGTTAGCCTACATGAAATTATTTGTCTGTTACAGAATGTGATAGTAACCTGGCTTTTTAGCATTAAGCTAATGTTACATGATTCGGCAATTGCTAATCAATAAATAGCTAGTTCTGTTTTAACGTCGGGTTAATATTGTGGAGGGGGCTAAATTGTTATGGAAAATAATAATGTAACGTTAGGTAATTACAGTACTCCCACCTTACATTCCTCAGGGACATTTGTATTAGATCTTTTAAGCAGGTGTTTTTTGTTTACATTGTTATTGCCTTCTGGTTAGCTAATGTTTGCCCTGCAGGTAATAGTCACTTTTCCACCCCTTTATATATTAGGTATAGTTGTAAGCCTAGTTGTTAAAGTGCACATCATTAATGTTAATTAAGCAATATCACATGAGAGGGAATGCTGTTTTTTAATTTGAGCACTGCTGTGATTCGGTTAAAGATAATCATAACATAACATTCTCATATAATATGTTAATTTGCTTTCTTTAAGTAAAAAAAAAGGTCAAAGACAAAGCTATTCGGTTTCTTGTGAGTATATACACTTCACTGCCGATGTGGGGGGGCGCCACCTAAAATCTTGCCTAGGGCGCCAGATTGGTTAGGGCCAGGCCTGCATGCGAGAGAGACATGCGGTAGAAAATTGAAGGACAAATTGAGGATTAATCAAGCAGTTTTGTCAGTTTAGTCGTAGTTTTTTTTTGGTGATTTCCCTCCATGGACTGTGACGTGACCCGCTGGCTGTGTTGTGTCCCCATGGAAACGCTCCAGACCTCCACCGAAGGGGTTTTGTTTTCGCCAGGGTTTGTTTGTCTGTTTGTTAGCAACATAACTCAAACGGTTATGGATATATTTTGATGACATTTTTCCGGAAATGTCCAGAAAAAACTATTCCTCTCATGTACTAAGTACTATGTACTACACTTCACTACCTTCTTACGGCGCTCCACATGCCCCACCTTCCTGACCCCGTGCTAAGCAGAAAATTCTGGAAGATGTAGTTTATTTCAGACATGGTCAACACTAAAGTGCCCCCCAAAAAAATACACACCAAGTTTTTGTTTCATACCGTCATCCTTCACGCCATTATTGTGAAGACTTTGGAACTGCAATACCGCGGATCTACAATACCGTTACACCCCAATTATATATTATTTTTAGGGCTGTCAAAAGATCAAAATATTTATCACAATTAATCGCAATTTGTGCATAGTTAACTCAGAATTATTTGTGATTATATGCAAATTAGACGATAACAACATCTAACCCCAATTCCCAACCCGCACAATGGACCCACTATGGACTGGACTCTCACACTATTATGCTAGATCCACTATGGACTGGACTCTCACACTATTACGTTAGATCCACTATGGACTGGACTCTCACACTATTATGCTAGATCCACTATGGACTGGACTCTCACACTATTATGTTAGATCCACTATGGACTGGACTCTCACACTATTATGTTAGATCCACTATGGACTGGACTCTCACAATATTATGTCAGATCCACTATGGACTGGACTCTCACACTATTATGTTAGATCCACTATGGACTGGACTCTCACACTATTATGTTAGATCCACTATGGACTGGACTCTCACACTATTATGTTAGATCCACTATGGACTGGACTCTCACACTATTATGTTAGATCCACTATGGACTGGACTCTCACTATTATGTTAGATCCACTATGGACTGGACTCTCACTATTATGTTAGATCCACTATGGACTGGACTCTCACACTATTATGGTAGATCCACTATGGACTGGGCTCTCACACTATTATGTTAGATCCACTATGGACTGGACTCTCACTATTATGTTAGGTCCAATATGGACCGGACTCTCACTATTATATTAGATCCACTATGGACTGGACTCTCACACTATTATGTTAGATCCACTATGGACTGGACTCTCACACTATTATGTTAGATCCACTATGGACTGGACTCTCACACTATTATGTTAGATCCACTATGGACTGGACTCTCGCACTATTATGTTAGATCCACTATGGACTGGACTCTCGCACTAATATGTTAGATCCATTCGACGTCCATTGCAACGGTCGCCCTCCAAGGTTTCTCATTGTCATCCCATTGGCTTGAGTTTTTCCTTGCCCTGATGTGGGATCTGAGCAGAGGATGTCGTTGTGGCTTGTGCAGCCCTTTGAGACACTGGTGATTTAGGGCTATGTAAGTAAACTTTGATTGATTGATTGACAATACAACGCCACAGATGGAAATACTGCATCATACTCACTAACCCCTGATTTCCGCAGGAAGTGTCCAGTGGAAATGGAGGGTCAAACACTAAACTAGCACCTGCTGACATGAGGGTGTTTCCTACCTGCTGGCATCTGGTGCAGGCTTCAAGTGACCATGTGAGTTTGCCTCCCACACACTGTTGGCGAGCTCGTTGCCAATGCCAGACATGACCTTGATTAGCTCCATGGACCACTCATCCAGGTCCAGCGAGCGCACCCGTGACAAGTGAGTACCCAAGTTTCTGTGAATCCCAGAGCACTCAATACAGATCAGGGCGCCGAGGTTGAGACTGGCCCAGTCAGGGTCTGGAGGAACACGCATCAAAACAACAACATTAAAGGCAAAGAGCGGACTTCAAGCAAACATTGAGTAACGCTCGCTACTCACTTTGAGTGTCACAGTCGGCACAGCTGCTATTTCCACGCACACTTCTGATAGCCTGCAGCGCCATCGCCTCCGTTTGGCTGGTCAGGCGAGACTGAGAGAAAGATTAACCACCAAAATGTCACTACTGATAGTTGCAACTTGTTCAAAGGTACAGCAAGAACCTTATGTTACCATGACATGGTTTCCTCTAAATAGAACTGATTGTGGCAACCCGCCACGGTGAAATATAAAACTTGAAAACAAATACAAGTAATATATTGTATAAAATGCATATATAAAGCCTAATATTAGTGCAGTATTGACTATCAGTGTTGGGACTAACTCGTTACTGTAACGCTGTTATTTTCGGCGGTAACTAGTAGTCTAAGGCGTAATTTTTTATATTCAGTAACTCAGTTACCGTGACTACATGATGCATTACTGCGTTATTTTTTATGTAGTATCGGCTAGAACGTGAGAATATCTGAGTGTGTTTTATTGGAGAGCTGCAGTGTCGTCCTTCTGATTCTTCCTGTCTCACAAGAGGCGCGCTGTGTGTGTTTACTAACAAGACATCATGGCGGAGCTGGAGTCGAGTTTCTTAACATGGAGATATTCTCACTATTTTTCTTTTGTCTACAAAGAAAAGAACATTTTAGTTAAATGTAAGTTGTGTCTTGGATCAAAGATCCCATCTACTGCCCAAAACACCAATTAAAATCTGCTGAAACAGCTACAAAAGCAACATGCTTCCACGAAGCAAGTAAAGAAAACACAGACTCCGATGCCACTTCACCGGCTGAATTTTAACAGAGGGACTGCTAGCCAGTACAACATTGATAGAGCCATTGCAGCGTATGTGCTAGAAGACATACAGGCTATTTCTACAGTAGAGTCGCCCGCTTTCAGGCAGCTAATTAGCATGATACCGGCGTCAAACAGCAAATGGCACAAAAACATGTTCCAAGTTCCTGGACACAGTGGACAGTGAGTTTTCTCCTAAACATGGAAAGCGAGCTAAAGAAGACACTCCAAACTCTGCCTCTGCTCATCATTCATCACTGAAGGTACACACTCTGTCTATTCTCTTATATACTCTTTCATTCTAGACTTCTAGAGTGTTTGATTATCACATCACTCTAAATCAGGGGTCACCAACCTTTTTGAAAGCAAGAGCTACTTCTTGGGTAGTGATTAATGCGAAGGGCTACCAGTTTGATACACACTTAAATAAACTGCCAGAAATAGCCAATTTGCTCAATTTACCTTTAACTCTATGTTATTATTAATAATTAATGATATTTACACTTAATTGAACGGTTTAAAAGAGGAGAAAACACGATAAAAATGACAATTAAATTTTGAAACATAGTTTATCTTCAATTTCGACTCTTTAAAATTCAAAATTCAACCGAAAAAAAGAAGAGAAAAACTAGTTAATTCGAATCTTTTTGAAAAAATTAAAAAAAGAATTTATGGAACATCATTAGTAATTTTTCCTGATTAAGATTAATTTTAGAATTTTGATGACATGTTTTAAATAGGTTAAAATCCAATCTGCACTTTGTTAGAATATATAACAAATTGGACCAAGCTATATTTCTAACAAAGACAAATCATTATTTCTTCTAGATTTTCCAGAACAAAAATTTTAAAAGAAATTCAAAAGACTTTGAAATAAGATTCAAATTTGATTCTACAGATTTTCTAGATTTGCCAGAATATTTTTTTTGAATTTTAATTATAAGTTTGAAGAAATATTTCACAAATATTCTTCGTTGAAAAAACCGAAGCTAAAATGAAGAATTAAATTAAAATGTATTTATTATTCTTTACAATAAAAAAAATGAATTTACTTGAACATTGATTTAAATTGTCAGGAAAGAAGAGGAAGGAATTTAAAAGGTAAAAAGGTATATGTGTTTAAAAATCCTAAAATCATTTTTAAAGTTGTATTTTTTCTGTAAAATTGTCTTTCTGAAAGTTATAAGAAGCAAAGTAAAAAAAAATAATGAATTTATTTAAACAAGTGAAGACCAAGTCTCTAAAATATTTTCTTGGATTTTCAAATTCTATTTGAGTTTTGTCTCTTTTAGAATTAAAAATGTCGGGCAAAGCAAGACCACCTTGCTAGTAAATAAATACAATGTAAAGAATAGAGGCAGCTCACTGGTAAGTGCTGCTATTTGAGCTATTTTTAGAACAGGCCAGCAGGCTACTCATCTGGTCCTTACGGGCTACGTGGTGCCCGCGGGCACCGCGTTGGTGACCCCTGCTCTAAACTATAAAGTTCACAAACATAAAGAGGGATCCTAGTGGGCCAGGCCAATCTTTCCTTATCTCTAAACTAAAACTGGGGAAATGCGTAGAGTGTTCTGGGCTTCAGTACAGTGTTGATCTCATGAAGACATGATTTTATTTCACAATTCCTTGAGAGAAAAAAAGGCCTGGTTAGGCTTTGTGTATGTAGTGTGTGTGCTGTATATAGTGTCATGACATACAGTACGTATAATCATGTCATGTGTGCCTTCCTTGGGTGAAGCCAGGTTTACAGCTATGTTGTTATTATGCGGTGTGTTACTTATGTATGTTATGTTGCAGCTATTTAAAATAGTTTTATCAATTTGTTCTGGCCCAAAATAAATTGGCCCATAGAAACATATCTTTGTCTTTGTGTGTTGTATGTAGAGCACATTGTTTGTGTGTTGTATGTAGAGCACATTGTTTGTGTGTTGTATGTAGACCACATTGTTTGTGTGTTGCATGTAGAGCACATTGTTTGTGTGTTGTATGTAGAGCACATTGCTTAGCAGAGTTGAGTGATGCAAATGCATGTCAAGTTGATCAACACATTGTATTATTCTCCAGTGCAATAACAATACTGAAATGAAAGCTAAAAGGGCATTAATGGGAGCCTTAAAAAAATTGGGTTGACTTTTTTGTTGCGTAGATGCAGCCAAGCATGTCATTGTGGCTTGTGCAGCTCTTTGACACATTTGTGATTAAGGCTATATAAATAAACTTTGATTGACTGATTGATTGTACAATAGACAGAGTAAAGCCATATAATATAGGAAAACATGTTAATATTCATAACAGTTAATACTAATAATATTGTAAAAAATAGAAAAACAAAAATACTTTTTGAAAAGTGGTACTAATTGAGTGCATGGAAATGTAGTGACTGCCTGAAAGGATCGGACACTCACCTTGTTCTTGCTGCTCTCGCAGCACTGCAGACTGGCCAGGATCTGACCTTCAATGACCTGCACCCACGCGTCTCTTTCCTCATATGAAGTGGCTTCAAAATGCCACGTCTGACCCGTTAGCGATACGATGATGAACTCAAAGTTCTCCTCTTGTTCTGTTGGGGGGTGACAGAGAGGAGAGAAAAGGGGTTAAAGATTGTGAGTGGCTACAAGATGAGCTGCATTGTGCTAACAATAGTGATGTTTATGAGCAGCTGGACCTTAGCCAGAGTCCCCCCTGTACTCAGGAGGGAAAAAAGTAGCAGCACTGCTAATGTGTAGCATGACTTGAAAAGTCACCCGCTTGAGAATGAAGAGTGTTTGAAACTCTGCATGTCAACATCTCCGTTCAGTGCCACACCCACAAAATGCTGAGGCAACCATTTCCACATCAACACCGTATGAAACAAATAGTCAACAACAGAAGGAGATAACGTCCGCAGGAACCTACCACATAGTGAAGGACATACACTATTTGATGTACTATTATGCAGCTCATTTTTCTTTGACACTTATTAAAATATCTTGTGTGACATCATGCACAAAAGTGCACTTTATTTGTTTTAAACTATTGTAGTGGCGTTCTGTACAAAAAGTGCACTTTAATTCAGTGTTGTTTTGATATGTCATCTTAGTGACATCATGCACTAAAGTGCACTTATAGCTTGTTTTAAAATGTCTCTGACAATCTTGCACTTTCTGTTTGTGCCACTGCTTAATAACTGTTTAATAAATACACTTTTGCTAAATGGACTTAGTTGTGATTTCTCTCTCTGCATGAAAGTTTAAAAGTAGCATATATTAATGCAGTATGAAGAAGAATGTTTTAATGTAGACACATAGAATCATCATACTGCTGGGATTATATGTATCAAGTGTTCATTCAAGGCTAAGGCAAAATATCCACATATATATATCCTGTATCGTGACATGGACTAAACATATCCACATATATATGGTGTATCGTGACATGGACTAAACATATCCACATATATATGGTGTATCGTGACATGGACTAAACATATCCACATATATATGGTGTATCGTGACATGGACTAAACATATCCACATATATATGGTGTATCGTGACATGGACTAAACATATCCACATATATATGGTGTATCGTGACATGGACTAAACATATCCACATATATATGGTGTATGGTGACATGGACTAAACATATCCACATATATATGGTGTATCGTGACATGGACTAAACATATCCACATATATATGGTGTATGGTGACATGGACTAAACATATCCACATATATATGGTGTATCGTGACATGGACTAAACATATCCACATATATATGGTGTATGGTGACATGGACTAAACATATCCACATATATATGGTGTATGGTGACATGGACTAAACATATCCACATATATATGGTGTATCGTGACATGGACTAAACATATCCACATATATATGGTGTATCGTGACATGGACTAAACATATTAATAAAAGGCCATATCGCCCAGTCCTAGTCACTATAATGTCCTTCACTCTGGTAACTTGTCCCGCAAACACAAAGTACAATTATTTTAAAGTCAAGTAAACACTCCCCGTGTCACTTCAGTCGACACGGTGGCCTGAGAGTATGCACGAGTGCAGCCAGACGGCCAGTCGCTCATGCTGTATTAGTAATTACTGCCAGCGCTCTTGGCTACTGTGAGCGACATTCATGTAGGGAGGCGGCAGCGAGGCAATTTGTGAACTCTGACACCCGCAACCTTTAGCAGCACAAACAGAACAAACCAAATATATAGAGGGAGGGGGCAGAACAGGCATACTGTGTCTATGTGTGTGTGTGTGTGTGTGTGTGTGTGACAGCAGGCCGCCAGGTGCAATGAGAGGGGAGGCGTGAGGGACACAAACGGGGCCTCGGGAAACACAAATTAAAAGCTTAAATGTCAGCGCGCACAGTATTGCTTTGCGACACAGGTCATTACTCTCCATATCAGCAGCATTTTACTACTTTAATAACCTGGAAAATAGTGCATGCTGCTGTCCGTGTGCTCATTCACACGGAAAAACAAGCCACACCTCGAATAATGTCATCTGGCATCCGACAGGACGCCTCGCGTACTGCCCGCACCACACCTTCAGGGGCGGGGCAGGATGATACAGGTGGGGATGAAGATGTGATGTGGCTCAGGTGGGGGAAGGGAACTTCTCCACAGCAAAAAGTGCACCAAACAAACACGGATTGTATCACGTAAGCACTGATTTGACATCAACCTTCCAACTGGGAAGTATGCTGTGGAAGTTGTAGGCATAGCTAATATGACATTCTTTGCCTGAATCAGTACTTTGAACATCAAGGTCGTTGTAAAATCTTGCAAGATGTGCTGAAAGGTGTGCGAAATATTACAGTTGATACAAAACCCAAAACTAGTGAAGTTGGCACGTTGTGTAAATCGTACCATATGTTGCCATCCGAGCAACGTTACCATGGACGCCCCTGCTTATTTCAGCAAGACAATGCCAAGCCAGGTGTTACAACAGCGTGGCTTCATAGTAAAAGAGTGCGGGTACTAGACTGGCCTGCCCGTAGTCCAGACATTGAACATGTGTGAAGGCTAAACAGTGTTTCCCATAAACTGTCAAGATACCTGTGGCGGTGGGGGCGTGGCTATGGGCGTGGTCACCATGACATCATCGTGTAATTTGCATAATTTACTACAATGATATGATTTTCTCTAAAAAGGCTAAAAAAATGTATACTTACTAATTAATAATAACAGTTTTGTTTTAAAAGTCCATTTTACAATATAATTACAACACTTTATGTACATATTTATATACAGACTTGAACAATAAGTTATTCACTGAAATATATTTATTAATTGTGGTTCTTACAAAAAATATATCTTATAAAATATAAAAGCTAAAATGTCTCTTAAAGCTCTGCCCCTTTAATTAGTGCATACTAAATAATTTAACTTTGGCCTACTACTACAACCATATTATTTACCAGCAACATAAAGTGAAACAGAGGCAGAGGTGTCCTGCCACAGTCAGTAACAAATAAACAGAAAACAGTAGTGGTCAAATACAAATAAGGCAACAACTATATGATTTGCCTGAGAAGCTGGACAGGACAAAAAATAAAAAAATAATATTAAAATTAAAATTAATTTGTGGCAGACGTAATTATTTCGTGGCGGGCCGCCACAAATAAATGAATGTGTGGGAAACACTGCTAAAATATGAGAAGGGAGACTGTTGAACAACTTAAGCTGTACATCAAGCAAGAATGGGAAAGAATTCCACTTGAAAAATGTGTCTCCTCACTTCCCAAACCTTTACTGAGTGTTGTTAAAAGGAAAGGCCATGTAACACAGTGGTGAACATGCCTTTTTTGCAATGTGTTGCTGCCATTAAATTCTAAGTTATTTGCAAAGTTTCTCAGTGTGAACATGAAATATCTTGTCTTTGCAGTCTATTCAATTGAATATAAGTTGAAAAGGATTTGTTGTATTCTCTTTTTATTTACCATTTACACAACGGGACAACTTCACTGCTTTTGGCTTTTGTAGTTGGTAAAGCACGAATCAACTGTAAAGCAACATGTTCCTGGCCCACATTTAACCTCCACTTTCAGTCGCACTGCAAATCATTGCTTACTGGGGAATGCTTTCTCCACCCCTGCTGGGATGGGCGGGGTCAAAATGGGGTCCCCACCTGTCCGTCAGACAGCCACCACAGCAGGTTTTTTTTTACCTTCAGACTGGTGCAGACTGTTTGTGTAAACGCTGTGCAGACTACCAACACGATTTAGTTTCCACATTCTAGGTTTTGCTGCGTCTCCGGTGGTGAAAAGAGAGAAGAGAGGTAGAAGAGAGAGGTCAACGGAATGACATCATTCCCAAATAGTGAAGAAAAACCAGGACCAAAGGCACAATTTCATCTATTGGAAAGAGTGGACTACAGCAGTGGGGACCAGTACCGGTAACTGTGGCCTGTTCCACTAATTTGACTGTTGTTCAAGTCATGTATACTTGGACCCATTCAAAAGTTTGTAAATCGAAAAGTTAGCAAATTGGGGGGTTTGTAAATGGAGGTTTCCACGTGTGCAAACCATGTCTCCGTGTACCAACGCTTCACTCAGTCATTTTGTTTGGTGCCTATAGACACAAAAACACCTTTAGCACATCAGCCCTCCACTCACTCTCTGCAAAGAAGACTAGGGATGATGTTCAAAACCGGTTCTCCAGGTTGTTCGATAAGAAAAGAACCGTTTCCATGGACTCTAATCCCTTTTTGAGAACCGGTTCCCGTTATCGAGGCCACTATAGTAAAGAAAAAGAGTTGGTTCTTTATTAGAATCCCTGGGAATGAATCCCGTCCCACAGGAAATGCCCTGTGGCACGTCCCAGGAAATGACGTAGCTCAGTCATTAGGCGGCAGATACAGAAAGCAGCATCAACAATGGACCGGAAAAAACGCCTCATGGCATGGCTTCATTTTACAAAAAAATACGACGAGGAAACGGCTATCTGCAATTATTGCCAGGCTTCGCTCTCATGTAAGGGGGGGAAGTACAACAAGCATGTTGAAACATGTTCAGGCTGCACATAACCTGAAGGTTAGAGAAAGGTGTCGTGGAGAAGCAGCGACAAAGCACGCCCCTCTTCAACCTGCAGCGCCAATTCCAGTGATAGTGCTGGTGAGTAACTAACGTTAACTGTTGCCGGTTCATTTCCATATCTGCTCACCCGTAGCCTTTAGGCTAAAATAAAGTTACCTCGTATGTCAATCCAGGATTGCAGTAATGTTAGCTAGACTAACATTACCTAAGCATAGTACGTTAGCCTTTTTGTATGTGTCTGATAACGTTAACGTTATCTTGTAGCCTACACCAGTGGTCCCCAACCACAAGAAATAAAAAAATATATATATATTTTTAATTAAATCCACATAAAAAACACAAGATACACTTACAATTAGTGCACCAACCCACAAAACCTCCCTCCCCCATTTACACTCATTCACACAAAAGGGTTGTTTCTTTCTGTTATTAATATTCTGCTTCCTACATTGTATATCAATACAGTCTGCAGGGATACAGTCCGTAAGCACACGATTGTATTTTTTTATGACAAAAAAATTAAAAATACCATACCATGGGTAACAACAGTCAATATTTATTTATTTATTTTGATTTTTTAGGGGGGGTAACAACAGTCAATATATATTTATTTTTTTCCTTATAAAATAAAAGTGAGATTTTGTTAAACAAAATATTGTGTTTTTTTTCCATATACAACAACCTATCTGGATTCGATAAGAGAATCGATAAGGAATCGGTTCAATAAGAGGATTTGATAATGGGCTTGAACTCGATAATTTCTTATCAAACATCATCCCTAAAGAAGACTTCTTAGTCTCTCAGTGCTTTAGTGTGTGTGCATTTTGTCTGTTTTTCCTCCTTTTTGACAACTTTTTGTATATATATATATATATATATATATATATATATATATATATATATATATATATATATATATATATATATATATATATTATAATGGAAGAAAGACAGAGCACTGTGAGTGGATCAGACCTGCCAATTGATTGTTGTGGGGTCTATTACTGACACATACAGTATGTGTGAGATACCCGCTCAGATTTCATTAATCATGCTAAAAATCAAGAAGCCAGACAAGACAAGGCAAATTAATGAGCTAAAAACTCGGTGGTTTGTCACAACAATCAGTGATTGTATTGGATCTTCCTAACAAACTATGATGTCATAATGCAGCATACAAAATTCCCTGCAATGATTACTTTTGCCATAAGGTTAGTCAGCTAGTTACTTCATTAGAATTAGTTAGTTAGTTTAGTCTTTATTTGAAGGGACAATGTACAGAAACATGAAGCTCAAAGACAGATATGCTCTGTACCAGATTATAGCTAAATAGCTCATTTCCATTTGCAGTCCCTGGCTACCTAAATTAAAGGGATACAAAAATCATGCAATAAAATTGACAATAAAATCATACACAAGTATTAAGTTAAGTTAAAAAAAGTTTAGTACAGAGTTTGACTGAACTGTACGGAAATGTCAGTAATGGGAAATTATTTAAGGGGTGATCCAGATAAGGCTTGGCAGAGGTCTGTGCTCTCTAGTTGGACAACACTTGTTGTGGCACATTGCTAAGAGATCATGACAATGTCAATCATGAATTGGTGTTTTTGTATGGTGGAATTGTACGTGAGCAAAATGTATTAGTTATTGCTCATGTTTTTTTGTTGTTTCACTTTTGTAGTTGTATGTAGAAATGGCGCTGCTGAAGTGGTTGCATCACTTCTGTGCTCTCCATGTTTTTCATGTTCTTTGGCTTCTTTCACGTTTCCATGTGTTTTTTTTACCTTATTGTTTGTGGACTTTCTGTATCTGCACTGCAACCACATCATTTCCCCCTTGTGGGATGATTAAAGGCCTACTGAAAGCCACTACTAGCGACCACGCAGTCTGATAGTTTATATATCAATGATGAAATCTTAACATTGCAACACATGCCAATACGGCCGGGTTAACTTATAAAGTGACATTTTACATTTCCCGCTAAACTTCCGCTTGAAAAGGTCTATGTATGATGACGTATGCGCGTGACGTCACTAGTTAAACGGAAGTATTCTGACACATTGTATCCAATACAAAATAGCTCTGTTTTCATCTCAAAATTCCACAGTATTCTGGACATCTGTGTTGGTGAATCTTTTGCAATTTGTTTAATGAACAATGGAGACTGCAAAGAAGAAAGTTGTAGGTGGGATCGGTGTATTAGCGGCTGGCTGCAGCAACACAACCAGGAGGACTTTGACTCGGATAGCAGACGCGCTAGCCGACGCTAGCCGCCGACCGCACGGATGATCGGGTGAAGTCCTTCGTCCTTCCGTCGATCGCTGGAACGCAGGTGAGCACGGGTGTTGAGCAGATGAGGGCTGGCTGGCGTAGGTGGAGAGATAATGTTTTTAGCATAGCTCTGTGAGGTCCCGTTGCTAAGTTAGCTTCAGTGTCGTTAGCAACAGCATTGTTAAGCTTCGCCAAGCTGGAAAGTATTAACCGTGTAGTTACATGTCCATGGTTTAATAGTATTGTTGATCTTCTGTCTATCCTTCCAGTCAGGGGTTTATTTCTTTTGTTTCTATCTGCAGTTAAGCCCGATGCTATCACGTTAGCTCCGTAGCTAGAGTGCTTCACCGATGTATTGTCGTGGAGATAAAAGTCACTGTGAATGTCCATTTGGCGTTCTGGACTCTCATTTTCAAGAGGATATAGCATCCCAGGTGGTTTAAAATACAAATCCGTGATCCACAATAGAAAAAGGAGAGAGTGTGGAATCCAATGAGCCAGCTTGTACCTAAATTGCGGTCAGAGCGAAAAAAAGATGCGTCCTGCACTGCACTCTAATCCTTCCCTCTCACTTTCCTCATCCACAAATCTTTCATCCTGGCTCAAATTAATGGGGTAATCGCCGCTTTCTCGTTCCGAATCTCTCTCGCTGCTGGTGTAAACAATGTGGAAATGTGAGGAGTCTTTCAACCTGACGTCACGCTACTTCCGCTACAGGCAAGGCTTTTTTTTTTATCAGCGACCAAAAGTTGCGAACTTTATCGTCAATGTTCTCTACTAAATACTTTCAGCAAAAATATGGCAATATCGCGAAATGATCACGTATGACACACAGAATGGATCTGCTATCCCCGTTTAAATAAAAAAATGTCATTTCAGTAGGCCTTTAAAGTCTACTCTATCCTATTTACACATAAAATGACCATGTCATAAAAAGCATGGCTTTCAATTTAGACTTAAACGGGCACTTTTTAATGACAACAACAATAAGTTGATAAGTTGTCAGACATACATGGCTTGGCAAGATAAGCGGGATGGACCTAAGTGGGTTCCACTGTAGCGGCAAATAAAAATCCAGTAATCTTTGCTTCTCCAAGTGCAGTGGCTCCTACATCAGGGGGAGCTCGGTTACAGAGGGCGGTTCCCCCTCATGAATTACGCCGGGCTCCATTCTGACATGATGATACTTCATCCAGCGGTTTGTCCGCCCGCCCGCCCGCCGTGACAGGCAGCGAGCCGGCGGCTGCCTCAGTGTGCTCGGTGCTTAATAGCTAAATTGGGAAGACTGTTACTAATCGCTTATTGAATAATGGAAGTGACACCGCTGATAAAAGATTTCAATACTGCAGATTATTTATAATATTTCACTTAAGCCTCTCTGGCGGACTGGCGAGAGGGCGGGGGAAAGAAGTGTGCTGAGAACAAAGAGAATCAACTGAAAAGAACATTGGGGGAGGAAGTTTTGGAAATTCTGGAATTACAAAATGAGGGAAGGAGTTGGAAATAAAAGGCAAACTAGTACATTTGTCTCTCTGACGATAACTTCACTCATCAGCTGCTTAACAACGTTACACATCTGCTTCTGCTGCTGGCACATCTGTTCTGTGTGTGTGTGTGTGTGTGTGTGTGTGTCTGTGTGTGTCTGTGTGTGTGTGTGTGTGTCTGTGTGTGTGTGTGTGTGTGTCTGTGTGTGTGCATACACAATGCTTTTAGGGCAGGGGTCGGCAACCCACAATGTTGAAAGAGCCATATTGGACCAAAAATACAAAAACGAATCTGTCTGGAGCCGCAACAAATTAAAAGCCATATTACATCCAGATAGTGTGTCATGAGATATACATTGAATTAAAATGACTTAAAGGCAACTAAATGAGCTCAAATATAGCTACAAACGAGGCATAATGTTGCAATGTGTACATACAGCTAGCCTAAATAGCATGTTAGCATCGATTAGCTTGCAGTCATGCAGTGACCAAATATGTCCGATTAGCACTCCACACAAGTCAATAACATCAACAAAACTCACCTTTGTGCATTCACGCACGTTAAAAGTGTGGTGGACAAAATGAGACAGAAAAAGAAAGTGGCATAAAACACGTCCGAGAAAGTCGGAGAAAGTTATACATGGACACAAGCTAAGGTGAGTTCAAGGACCGCCAAAATTAGTAGGACAAAAAGGCGCTCGCCAAATACTGGAATCAGTGAAGCATATTTAATATAAACAGTGTGCTTTATAACAATTAGGGAGGTTTGTGTCATGTTTGTCCTCATACATAAACCATATTAAAACAAAAAATATATATTTTTTCCCCCTCATCTTTTTCCATTTTTCATACATTTTTGACAAAGCTTCAGAGAGCGACAAACTCCCGGTATTCAGCCGGAGCTGGAGGCCACGCCCCCTCCAGCTCAATGCGGACCTGAGACTGAATGGGGACAGCCTGTTCTCACGTCCGCTTTCCCACA
The DNA here is from genome assembly GCF_033978785.1 of Entelurus aequoreus. NCBI lineage: Eukaryota > Metazoa > Chordata > Actinopteri > Syngnathiformes > Syngnathidae > Entelurus > Entelurus aequoreus. The sequence goes on from NC_084731.1 coordinate 1,088,452, forward strand.
ATATAAACAGCTTGCCTGCCCAAAGACGTCATAACATCTAGGGCTTTTAGAAAGTAGAGTGCACAACTGCGCACACAACAAGGAGACAAAGCAGAAGAACGAGGAAATTACAGACAGGGCGGCCGAAATGATATACTCATCATGAACGGAGAAGTTAAACAGGAAAATACTGCCATCTAATGGATAGCCACTGGAACACTGAAATTCAAGTATTTTTTTTCTTTTTTCTATGTAAATAAAATAAAAATAAAAATAAAAATATATACATATAGCTAGAATTCACTGAAAGTCAAGTATTTCATACATATACACACACATTATATATATATATATATATATATATATATATATATATATATATATATATATATATATATATATATATATATATATATATATATATATATATATATATATATATATATGTATATATATTGTTGCGTTTGACCAGATGTTCCTCCAAGTGGGATGTAAAACGCTGGTCAGTCCCAAGTTCCTTAATGACATATAAACTGAACTCAAAGGTACCACCAAGCACAGAATAGGTATTTTGTAATTTATTGTCAAATATTTGAGAATAGAGACCAGCCTCGAACAACACATACAAATGCGTAGCCCAAGTTGATCTGGCATTCCAAAGGAAAAAACAACTCTTTTCACACAAATAAAGCCCCCATCTCCCCCCCCCCCACCCTCCTCTCAACACTGATAAGAAGAGAGACTTGGGGGTTGTGTTCACATTCCTGATGGTTTACGACCCTGTCTAAACAGGCAATCTGAAGACAAAGAGAAACTGGTATACAGAGTATACATGGAAAAATATGATCTGATTCAAACATGATTATGAATAAAGAAATAACTCTTAAACATATGCATTATCCACAATATATATATATATGAAATATATATGAAATACTCGAGTTGGTGAATTCTAGCTGTAAATAACCACGCCCCCCCCCCCCCCACCTCCCGATATTGGAGGTCTCAAGGTTGGCAAGTACGCCGACCACTGTTTTAGGTCATGCTCCAAACATCTTAAACCTCATAACATCTTGGACAATCTCCTGACTGCGTTTCCCAACCTGGTCTCAACACTTGTGTAATCTAAGCAAATTGTCACGATGTGTGTGTGTGTGTGTGTGTGTGTGTGTGTGTGTGTGTGTCGGGGGGATGGGGGGGTTACCACCTTCTGCCGTGCCAGAGAGGCCGTCCGCCTTAAAGTTGCTGGTGCTTTTCTTCCGCCGGTGCTTCTTTCGGTTGGCATGTGGTGATGGGGGCGGCTCAATCTTGGGACTGGTGGTACTGGAGATGCTGGGACTGGAACACATGGGGTCAACCAAGCCTGCATCTGGAAAGACATGCACATTGACTTTTTTTACCGTATTTTGCGGACTATAAGTCGCAGTTTTTTTCATAGCTTGGTGCGACTTATACTCAGGAGCGACTTATGTGTGAAATGATTAACAAATTAGCGTAAAATATCAAATAATATTATGTATGTCATTGACGTAAGAGACTAGACGTATAAGATTTCATGGGATTTAGCGATTAGGAGTGACAGATTGTTTGGTAAACGTATAGCATGTTCTATATGTTATAGTTATTTGAATGACTCTTACCATAATATGTTACGTTAAAGGCCTACTGAAAGCCACTACTAGCGACCACGCAGTCTGATAGTTTATATATCAATGATGAAATCTTAACATTGCAACACATGCCAATACGGCCGGGTTAACTTATAAAGTGACATTTTTGAAAACGTCGCGGTATGATGACGTATGCGTGTGACGTCACGAGGGCAAGGGAAGTGTTTGGACCCAATTCAAATACCTCTGTTTTCTTCGACAAAATTCCACAGTATTCTGGACATCTGTGTTGGTGAATCTTTTGCAATTTGTCTAATGGACAATGGAGACTGCAAAGAAGAAAGTTGTAGGTGGGATCGGTGGAGCGGCGGACTACAGCAACACCAACACCAGGAGGTTGTGTTGTGTTTTGAGCAGGATAGCAGACGCACTACGGTGAGTAAGCCCGCCGCCGCATCTAAGTTAGCTTCTGTTTTTTTAGCTTCGCCAAGCTGAATATTATTAATCGTGTATTTACATGTTCATGGTTTAATAGTACTTTTGATCTTCTGTCTATCCATCCAGTCAGGGTTTTTTTTAATTTAGTTTCTATCTGCATTTGAGACTGCTATGCTATCACGTTGGCTACGTAGCTAGGTTAGCTTCTATTTTTTTAGCTTCGCAAAGCTGAATATTATTAATCGTGTATTTACATGTTCATGGTTTAATAGTATTTTTGATCTTCTGTCTATCCATCCAGTCAGGTTTTTTTAAAATTTAGTTTCTATCTGCATTTGAGACTGCTATGCTATCACGTTGGCTACGTAGCTAGGTTAGCTTCTATTTTTTTTTAGCTTCGCCAAGCTGAATATTATTAATCGTGTATTTACATGTTCATGGTTTAATAGTATTTTTGATCTTCTGTCTATCCATCCAGTCAGGGTTTTTTTAAATTTAGTTTCTATCTGCATTTGCGACTGCTATGCTATCACGTTGGCTACGTTGCTAGGTTAGCTTCTATTTTTTTAGCTTCGCAAAGCTGAATATTATTAATCGTGTATTTACATGTTCAGTCACTGTGAATGTCCATTTCGCGTTCTCGACTCTCATTTTCAAGAGGATATAGTATCTGAGGTGGTCTAAAATACAAATCCGTGATCCACAATAGAAAAAGGAGAGTGTGGAATCCAATGAGCCAGCTTGTACCTAAGTTACGGTCAGAGCGAAAAAAGATACGTCCATCACTGCCTCTCAAGTCCTTCACTGTAACGTTCCTCATCTACGAATCTTTCATCCTCGCTCAAATTAATGGGGTAATCATCACTTTCTCGGTCCGAATCTCTCTCGCTCCATTGTAAACAACGGGGAATTGTGAGGAATACTAGCTCCTGTGACGTCACGCTACTTCCAGTACAGGCAAGGCTTTTTTTTTTATCAGCGAGCAAAAGTTGCAAACTTTATCGTCGATTTTCTCTACTAAATCCTTTCAGCAAAAATATGGCAATATCGCGAAATGATCAAGTATGACACATAGAATGGATCTGCTATTCCCGTTTAAATAAAAAAATGTCATTTCAGTAGGCCTTTAACATACCAGGCACGTTGTCAGTTGGTTATTTATGCCTCATATAACGTACACTTATTCAGCCTGTTGTTCACTATTCTTTACACATTTTAAATTGCCTTTCAAATGTCTATTCTTGCTGTTGGCTTTTATCAAATACATTTCCCCCAAAAATGCGACTTATACTCCAGTGCGACTTATATATGTTTTTTTCCTTCTTTATTATGCATTTTCGGCCGGTGCGACTTATACTCCGAAAAATACGGTAAATCAGATTATTAGGTTCAAAAACCATATGAAAACAAACCAATATCAGTGGCTGGGGCCGTTTCCTAATAAAAAGCATGACAACGTCCATAAGTTCACGTCTCACTGTGGATGCTTTTTGAGGAAAGTGAAGGCAGGATGCGAGACAAGCTGGCAATGTGTGGAAGCGAAGCGACATTTCTCTGTGCCCTCAGTCTTGACGCCGGCTGTTGGCAGCTCTGACTAGCGGCGGAATAAAATAACATTCAGCTTCCATCAATATCACGGTGCAGCGGTGACACAGACATCAGCACAGTGTGTGTGTGTGTGTGTGTGTGTGTGTGTGTGTGTGTGGATGACAAAACCCACACAGGCGCTCAGTGGCCGCCGCCACGTCTCCACACGGCAGACAGCCCCAAGGACGGCCATAACTTATTTTACAATCGTTTAGTCTCAGCTCAAGTGGAAAATGTGACAACTTATCTCTGCTGACAAGATGCCGTCCCCGAGCGCGCAATTAACCACCATGGATTAACGGCGCTCCCATCTGCGCGCTGCGCTCCATCTACATCAAACATCCACCCCCACCCCCACCCCCACCCGCATGCAGCCTGGAGACTTCCTCCTTGACTTTCCTTCCAATTCTTTCCTTTCTGACCATCAACAGTTTGGACACCAGCTGCTGCTGCGCCGTCTTGGTCGCCACATGAAGGCCGGCGACGTTGCACAACATCTCATTAAAGACAGCTCGTGGTGGATTACAAGCAGGCTAGCAAGGGAGCTACAAATGCTTCATGCTAACGCAAATTGTTTGCAGTGTTTACAGCTGCCACACCGACAACAAGTCATAACATGCAGAAAAGAAAGAGCTTAAACAGCAGCAGGTAGATACTGTAACTCGGTGTTTTTCAACCACTGTGCCGCGGCACACTAGTGTACCGTGAGATACAGTCTGGTGTGCCGTGGTGGGAGATGATCTAATTTCACCTATTTGGGTTAAACATATTTTCTGCAAAGCAGTAATTATAGTCTGCAAATGATGTGTTGTTGTTGAGTGTCGGTGCTGTCTAGAGCTCGGCAGAGTAACCGTGTAATACTCTTCCACATCAGTAGGGGGCAGCTGGTAGCTAATTGCTTTGTAGATGTCGGAAACAGCGGGAGGCAGTGTGCAGGTAAAAAGGTGTCTAATGCTTAAACCAAAAATAAAGAAAAGGTGAGTGCCGCTAAGAAAAGGCATTGAAGCTTAGGGAAGGCTATGCAGAACAAGACTAAAACTGAACTGGCTTCAAAGTAGACAAAAACAGAATGCTGGACGACAGCAAAGACTTACTGTGGAGCAAAGACGGCGTCCACAGTGTACATCCGAACATGACATGACAATCAACAATGTCCCCACAAAGAAAGATAAAAGCAACTGAAATATTCTTGATTGCTAAAACAAAGTAGATGCGGGGAAATATCGCTCAAAGGAAGACATGAAACTGCTACAGGAAAATACCAAAAAAAGAGAAAAAGCCAACAAATTAAAACACTACACACAGGAAAATAGCAAAAAAGTCAAAATAAGTCAGGGTGTGATGTGACAGGTGGTGACAGTACATCTACTTTGAGACAAGAGCTATATTGATGCATGCTTGGTTATAGTTTAAAGTCATATCCAACATTTGCGACAACGACTTTTTACTGTCAACTGAGTTTCATTTTTTAGTGATTTCTGCTGGTGGTGTGCCTCCGCATTTTTTCAACGCAAAACATGTGCCGTGGTTCAAAAAAGGTTGAAAAACACTGCTGTAACTGACGCTAGGTGAACTGACTTAATGTGTTTACCTGGCGTGTGTGTGTGTGTGTGTGTGTGTGTGCGCACAGCTTTGATTATTATTTGAGGATGGCCGGGCATAACATGTATGACACAGCTGTCAGTCAAATGTAGTCGCTGCAAACAGCTTGTCAATCTCAGTATGTTTGAGAGGGGTGAGACACGGCCGTGTACGACCATTAGCTTGACCACCAGTTTTAGAGCTCAAAGGCAGAGTGTTAGAATAATGATGTATATATTATCACACAACTCTAATGCTTAAGGGCGTTGCTATAGTTATTATCAATGGTGCTGAAGTTGTATTTTTCTATCTGTGCAAAGCTGGCAATCCAAAAGATTGCAAGTCGTCTCGCATCAGTGTTTGTGTCCAGACTCGGCCTGCTGACTGCCAAGGCCGAACATCGAGTACCGTGACGCAGACAGAGCAGAGACAAGGCGATATCACCAGTGTCAGCACATTTGCATTTCTTGAATAGTCATATATCGCGTCTAACTGGGTTGCTGAAATGACCCCACCTCCTTCAGCAGCAGCCTCAGTGATGTAACCAGGGACCTCCCAAATAAATAGATGGGCTGGACTTTAGAGCCTAGTTTGGATCTGTAACTAGACTACAGCCCAAAAAACGTCTCTCCTCAATTGAGCAAAATGTAACTGTGTGTCTTCTTGTCTGTTTAATAGATGTCATCAGTGTTTGAACCTGACAAAGAGAGAGGGCTCCCACTTAAGGGGCCACATCAAATTGCTGTGGTTACCCGTGCTGGCTCCTGAGTTGGTGAGGCCAGTGGCTTCGGTCCACTGGTCGGCGCTGGACACCGAGTAGGAGCGCTGATGCATGCCGTCGGTGCCGCGGTTGTTGAAAGACACCAGGTTGACGCTGCTCGCCATTTGAGATACTGACGAGCTGCTGGACACAGAACCTGGGAAGTGGAGAAAACATTTTTCAAGATTCAAGATTCTGTTTATTGTCCATTCTTTAACATGTACAAGACACATAAGAACTGAAATGACATTTTGGGCACAGTCCCACTAAGAGCAGACATACGTTACACAGAGACAAGAACAGGACCGCCAACGGATCAGCCACTTATGGCGCTCCGTAAAAAAGGTGGGAAAAGGGTGATATTGGGGAAGAGTAAAATAAATATCAGACAAAGGCTGGACACCCCGGGTCGGGGTCCAGACCGAGTCCAAGGGAAAAACCTCATTTGCCATAGCACACATAAACATGTTACATATAATCACAACAACATAGCAAACATAAACATGTTACATAGAATCACAACAACTCGCAACAGAGGGGGGAGTTGGGACCATGGAGGCCGGCTGCAGCTAAAAAATTAAATGGCTGTATGGAGGAATTACATAACACTTAACACTACATATTTACTTTCATGTTTTTATGAAATCAGATCCTAGAGGGACTCAGATAAAATGGGAGTTCTGAACTTCTATGTTTTTTTTAAGGACTAGTAATAGATTTTTAGACTGTTTTGGTGCTTTTTCTGGGAGGAAAAAAAAAAAAAGGATGCTCAAAGAAACCTTTACATTATATTCTCCAGTTTTTGTTCACGTAATTACATGCTAAAACCAAAGAATAAAATATGCTGACAATAGACACACCTCATTTATATTATTAAAGGTACAACTAAAAATAATTGATCTTTAATTCAGCAATCTTTCTTATTATTCAATAAAATATTGACATGTTTTTTTTAACATTATATTATTTGTTTATCTATTTATTACATTGTTAGTTTTATGTATAATATATTCTGCATTTATTAAATACAATGTTTTTAACCCTTATAATTTACTCATGTATTTTCCTATAACTGAATAAGCCGTTAATCATTTTCTTTTCTTCTTAGAAAATGGTGACATAGGAACATGTTAGACACAAGAGGTGAACAGACAATTGGTAATTGCTGAGAGTCAGAGAAGTGGTAGTATTAAGCAGCCTTTGCTTTAACCTACTCTTATTTAGACATGTTATAATGTGTACACAAAATGTAAACCTGTTAAAGAGGAACTGCACTTTTGTTTGGAATGTTGCCGATTGTTCACAATCATGATGTAAGACATGACGATGGATGTTATTTTTCAGTGCATTCTAACTCTTAAATACGCATAAATAAAAGTCAATGCGAGGTCCTTTATTCCGCCCATAAAACCCGATAAATCCCATCCAAACAGTGCTAATAATACTCCATTTACATTTTGTGACTTGAATAATAACCAAGTATTAGTGATATTGTTATTAGTCATGCTTGTGTGCCAATGTTGACATGATCCACTGATCAGCTGCTTCCTCGTTTCATTACTTGTCAAACTTTACTCTAGTCCAGGGGTCGGCAACCTTTACCACTCAAAGAGCCATTTTGGCAAGTTTCACAAATTAAAGAAAATAATGGGAGCCACAAAAAAAATTACAATGAAAAACACCGCATACAAAGCTTAAACGCTTTGTGCTATGTTAACCAGGGGTCTCCGACACACGCACCGGCACGCACTTTAATGTGGAAATTTGATGTTAGTGCGGCCCGCGAGTTGTGAATAAATGGCGCTTGATAGCGTCATACTTGCCAACCCTCTCATTTTACCCGGGAGACTCCCGAATATCAGGGTGTGATGACACTGCTTTTGGCGCCCTCTACAGCCTGCCCAAACAGCGTACCCGCTCGACCACATGCAGGATGCAGTTTCAGCTTGCTCACGTAAGTGACAGCAAGGCGTACTACCTCAGCAGCCACACATCTTACACTGACGGTACCAATACCCAGAATCCCATGCAGCCCTAACTCTTCCGCTCAACCAACGCACGGAGAGGGGGGGGGGGGGGGGGGGGGGGGGGGGGGGGGGGTTGATGTGTGGGGGGATTTGGTGGTAGCGGGGGTGTATAATGTAGACCGGAAGAGTTAGGGCTGCATGGGATTCTGGGTATTGGTTGTGTTGTGTTTATGTTGTGTTACGGTGGGATGTTCTCCAGAAATGTGTTTTTCATTCTTTTTTGGTGTGGGTTCACAGTGTGGCGCATATTTGTAACATAACAATGTTAAAGTTGTTTGATACGGCTACCGTCAGTGTAATCTGTGTGGCTGATGACTAAGTATGCTTTGCTGTCTCCTATGTGTGCAAGAAACAACAAAATATACAACATGTGGCCGTGATGGCACGCTGTTTGTAAACGCTATAGAGGACAATTACTGCAGTGCAATAAGGGCACTCCCTTTATTTAGTAATTAGAGTGTAAATAGGATTATATTTTCCCTGGGAGTTATCTATGAGAGACACTGAGATCCATAAGTCTCCTGGGAAAATCGGGGGGTCGGCATGTATGTAGCTGAGCCGCATCAGAGTGGTCAAAGAGCCGCATGCGGCTCCGGAGCCGCGGGTTGCCGACCCCTGCTCTAGATCATAAATCATGCCTCTTACTTGGATAATAGAAAGACTAGGATATAACCTAGATGACACAACAAGACATTTGGTTCCACCTTCCTTTTTCCCACAAGGATTATGAGTCATTCTTCATCCAAATGGGAATATATGAACGAGCAGTCGGTGTCCTAATGACAACAGACCTTGTACAGTAAGTGATGTTTTATTATGTTTGTTAGCTCTCATGAAGCCTGCATAGGGTTGGGTATCGAGTATCGATTTGAACCGGGACTAACTTTCCGATTCTCCCGGAATCGTTCAAAAGTTTAAATTTCGATTCCTAGTTTCGATACCCAGTCCGCCGACCGGAAAAAAAGAATAAGTCCGCCGACCGGAAGAAGAAGCCGCTAAACACCAACGAAGAAGCGCCCACCGCCGGAAGTGTTCAATCAATCAATCAATGTTTATTTATATAGCCCTAAATCACAAGTGTCTCAAAGGGCTGTACAAGTCACAACGACATCCTCGGTACAGAGCCCACATACGGGCAAGGAAAAACTCACCCCAGTGGGACGTCGGTGAATGACTATGAGAAACCTTGGAGAGGACCGCATATGTGGGTAACCCCCCCCCTCTAGGGGAGACCGAAAGCAATGGATGTCGAGTGGATCTGACATAACATTGTGAAAAGTCCAGTCCACAGTGTTAGCATAGCTGAGCCTATGTAGCCGAGCGAGTCAGTCAAGCATGGATAGCGGGCGTCGGCGGTCGAAGTGTGGCTTTATTTTACTAAAAAAAATGAAATATCTGCGAAATGTAACACGTGCGACAGGACTGTTTTGTGCTTAGGAGGATGATGAAGCACCTCCGAGTACAAATAAATGCGTGTCCCGTCTTCGACGCGCTGCGCCGACCGTCCTCCTGTGCCTCTTCCTCTGGCTTCGACGCCCAGCCTGGCACCTCGGTGACTGCACTGCAGTCCGAAACCGGTAAGTAAAACAATATATATGCAATAAATAATGTGTTTTGCGCCAACGTCGAGGCAGCTAACAAATTAGCCCGCATATTTTTTCATAGACAATTTACAAGCTGCTAGCCAGGCTCCGCGATGTGCTCAGCGTACTCCGTTCACCGTAGCGGCAACGGGGAAGATGTCGGTGCCACAGACGGAAGAGTGCCACAGAAAGGTCACTGCACACATAGTCAAAAGACTGCATCCATTTTCAGAGGTGGAATCTCCAACATTTAGGTTAGTTAAGCAATAACGTTAGAGCTAAGCTAATTGATACTGGGCTAAAGAGTATGTTTGCAGGGTTCTGGTGAAAACTCTCAACCCAAAATACATACCACCATACCAGGGACTACCTGTCAAACACATTGATCCCGGCATGGTACAAGAAGAATCGGGACCGGGAATCGTCAGGAATCGGAATCGAAACAAAGAATCGGAATCGGAATAGAAATTGTTCGAATTCAAACGATACCCAACCCTAAGCCGGCAGCGAGTAATAATCAGTGATGTTAATAAAACGTTGTGATGCGTTTTTGAAATGAATGCGCCACATATGCTTAAAATGAGCAAAATATGTAAATATGAAATACTATAAATGTGCCTGTAACTACATTACTTAAATACTTACATCATGTATATAAAAGGCTGTTTTAAAGGGTTTTAGAGGCAGAATAGAACGGCTCCCATAGGCTCCATTGTAAGCTGACTTTTGATCACATTTTTTTACCACCGTATTTTTCGGACTATAAGTCGCAGTTTTTTTCATAGTTTGGCCGGGGGTGCGACTTATACTCAGGAGCGACTTATGTGTGAAATGATGAACACATTAGCATAAAATATCAAATAATATTATTCACGTAAGAGACTAGACGTATAAGATTTCATGGGATTTAGCGATTAGGAGTGACAGATTGTTTGGTAAACGTATAGCATGTTCTATATGTTATAGTTATTTGAATGACTCTTACCATAATATGTTACGTTAACATAGCAGTTGGTTATTTATGCCTCATATAACGTACACTTATTCAGCCTGTTGTTCACTATTCTTTACACATTTGAAATTGCCTTTCAAATGTCTATTCCCTAAGATCCTCTTCATCCATCCATCTGACTGTCCCTTTATTTAAAGTGTCCACCATGAGTGTCCGAGCTTTCAGCCGCTCTGCCCCACATCTTTGGAACTCTTTGCCACCAGACCTTCGAAACTTGGACTCAATATCCCTCTTCAAATCAAGACTCAAAACACACCTATTCCTGACTGCTTATTCATTATAATCATCTTTTCTTCTCTATCTTGGTTGTTGTTATTATTGTTGTTTTTATCCAATTTGATTTTATTGTTTCGATCTTGTACAGTGTCCTTGAGTGCCCAGAAAGGCGCCTTATAAATACAATTTATTATTAGGGTCCTTTTGAAATGGGACGAAAGGACCCTATTGAATTTGTAAGGTTTTATTATTATTCTTTATTATTATTCCGCAGCTTTGCGGACTACTTTGCCCCCCTTAACATGCTTCAAAACTCACCAAATTTTTCGCACACATAAAAAAACGCGGACAAAACTCTTTGGTAAAAAAAACAAACCCCAAAAATCACAATTGCTCTCTAGCGCCCCCTAGGAAGAAAACTGCCTCTAACTCCCAGTACGAATGTCGTAGAAACATGAAACAAAAAGCTCTATGTAGGTCTCACTTAGACCTACTTTTCATTAATTTATTTCTTCGGGCAAAAATTAACAGGAAGTTGGCAATTCCCCGTTCAAGACTAAAAATGACTAAAAACACTCATTTTTGCTTTTTGACCTCTAATTTGACCCCCTTAAAATACTTCAAAACTCAACAAACTTCTCACACACTTCGGGACTGGTGGAAATTGCGATCTAAAAAAAACAGAACCCCAAAACTCAAAATTGTGCTATACATAATTTTTTGAAGAAAACAGAGAAAAAACTGCTCCTCAGAGGAAAACTCAGACAAAACTGCTTGTAACTTCCGGTAGGAACGTCTTAGAGACATGAAACAACAAATACCTCTATGTAGGTCTCACCTAGACCTACATTTCATAGATTGACATCCTTCAGCAAAAATCAACAGGAAGTTTGCTATTCCTCCTTCAAAACAACATTTTTGTTACAGCCGGTCACCAAACATCAAACGTTATCTCCTCCGAGGGCGTTTGTCGTTTCGGCTTCAAACTGCTACAGGAGAGAGATTGAACCCTTCTGATTAAAAGTTGACGACGGCGTTTTGATTCGTGCTACCGTTTTGATTTTACGAGCCTTCAAAGACCCGCAGCACTAAAGTCGCTCTGCTGCTGTGTCAAAGAAAACAACCACTGTGCCGCGACACCTAGGAAAAAGACACAGACACAACTTCCTCTAACTCCCAGTACGAATATCGTAGAGACACGAAACAAAAACCTCTATGTAGGTCTCACTCAGGACTACCACTGGACAAAAGTATTGGGACACCTAGGACTAGCACCTGCCAAAATGCGGACCCGACCAACGCTGCTTGCAGCTTTAATTATTATTATTACCGTAATTTCCGGACTATAAGCCGCTACTTTTTCCCCTCGTTCTGGTCCCTGCGGCTTATACAAGGGTGCGGCTTATTTACGGCCTGTTCTTCTCCGACACCGACGAAGAGGATTTGGGTGGTTTTAGTACACAGGAGGAAGACGATGACACAATGATTTAAGACTGACTTTTCATATACCGGTAGGCTGGTTATTTTGATAACGTACAGGCGAGCACTTTGTATTACTTTGCACCGTTGTATTATTTGTACTCTGCACGAATGCTGTTCGCCATGTCAAAGATGTGAAAGTTTGATTGAATGATTGAAAGATTTATTGTTAATAAATGGGACGCTTTGCGTTCCCAAACAGTCATCTCTGTCCCGACAATCCCCTCCGTGGTAGCAGGAACCCCTATATACTACGCTAATTACACATCAAAACCCTGCGGCTTATAGTCGGGTGCGGCTTATATATGGAGCAATCTGTATTTTCCCCTAAATTTAGCTGGTGCGGCTTATAGTCAGGTGCGGCTTATATATGGAGCAATCTGTATTTTCTCCTAAATTTAGCTGGTGCGGCTTATAGTCAGGTGCGGCTTATAGTCGGGTGCGGCTTATATATGGAGCAATCCGTATTTTCCCCTAAATTTAGCTGGTGCGGCTTATAGTCAGGTGCGGCTTATAGTCGGGTGCGGCTTATAGTCGGGTGCGGCTTATATATGGAGCAATCTGTATTTTCCCCTAAATTTAGCTGGTGCGGCTTATAGTCAGGTGCGGCTTATAGTCCGGAAATTACGGTATTATTCTTCGTGTTGGCTTTTATCAAATACATTTCCCCAAAAAATGCGACTTATACTCCAGTGCGACTTATATGTTTTTTTCTTCTTTATTATGCATTTTCGGCCGGTGCGACTTATACTCCGAAAAATACGGTATGTAGATTGTCTTAAAAAATAAAATAAAATCAGTCGTCATGTATTTAATGATTGTGAACAATAGGCAACATTCCAAGAAAAGCAGTTGAAAATGACCAAAATGATCATCTTGAGCATAACCAGAGCACCAAAGAGCGAGTGAGGACTTGGACTCAGTGGAAAAGCAGACTAGTGCTACTAGGTGGTGTTGTCCAACAGTCAAGTAACTGTTCCCTCCCCTTCCTGCCCCTAAGCCCCCGGCTGCAGCTCATTTCTTGGTGCTGGCAGAGTGAATTTGGTCTCTGATTGCATTAATATTCACGACATTAATTAGTACAGGAGCACGGCTCAATGAATATTCATGCTATTAGCTCGGCCTCCTAAATGTGTGCGTGCATGTGTAATAAATGGACATGCGTCCCTCTTGTTAAGAAGCCTTCACAGGCTTTTAATCAACTCTATCAGCAGTAATAAATCACATCAAGGAAAAAAAACAAGCACAAAGTTCCTTTTCCATTATGGTATTTATCTTACCGAGCTACGATGGTGTGATCTAGATATCAACCTCACCTGGAGTCTGTCCCAGTTGCAGGATGCTCATGTCCTTTGTCAAACCGTTGCTTTTTGGGCTGGGCATAACTGCACAGGTAGACACGGCCCGTGGGGGTCGTTTCCCCGGCACCTTGACAGTGGTCCTGAGAAGGTCGATTTCTTTACCGTGGACATTCTGCATGTAGTCCTGAGGAGAATGAGGGGGGAAAATAACATTATGTTAGGGGTGTAACGGTATGTGTATTTGTATTGAACCCTTTCAGTACGGGGGTTCCGGTTCGGTTCGGAGGTGTACCGAACGAGTTTCCACACGGACATATTAAGTAGCGTAACGCACGTTGTGTAAACAATGCACACCAAGGCACAACACACGGCATGCTAGCAGCTAACGGGCTAGGATAGACTGACCATACGTCCTCTTTTCACCGGACATGTCCTCTTTTGCGGAGCTGTCAGGGCGGAGTTTCTTAAATGCCTCGAATGTCCGGCATTTTGAGTTAGGGTTGCGTGTATTTTCAATGTACGTTCAGGGTTAAGAAGGGGTTAAAAACAAAACAAACAGCAGCATTGGTGAGGGAGGGGCAGAGAGAGAGAGAGAGAGAGAGAGTTATGATAAACGTTGCCAGGCTCTGCTTTTTATCCATAGATTTATCACATTTAATGTTTTATTATCTATAGCAGGGGTGTCAAAAGTGTGCCCCGGAGGCCATTTGCGGCCCACAGCTAATGTTTTAAAGGCCCACGGCACATTCTAAAAATACTATTCAAATAAACAATAACAAAAGCGAAATAAAAAATCTTAAAGGTTAAATGTCATTTAGAAAAAGTTGCAATGTTGACTAATAAAACAAAGATGTTTTTTTTCTTTCAAACTGTCATTGCTCAAAACATAACATTGAATCAAAATCAATGTTATTATGAATTATTGACCCATCCAAGGTTACCATTACTTCACATCAAATATTACACTAAGAAAAATATTTTTGGTGGAAGATTTTGCAAATTTGGTAAATAAATAACCCAAAAATGTATATTTTGTTGTTTTCTTACTGTACCGAAAATGAACCGAACCGTGACCTCTAAACCGAGGTACGTACCCAACCGGAAATGTTTGTGTACCGTTACACCCCTACTTTATGTGTCTGCACAATCACGCTGACCCTTCCCTCCAGTGGAACCAGCATAAGCAAGCGCTTGTCGACTGAACTAAAATCGAAAGCAAAACTAACCATTACTTGCACATTTACTTTTGCCAGAATGGACTCATTTTGAAGCTATGGCATTTTGTTGACATCATTTATCTCCTTATTTGTGCATAGTTTATTTTGCTTCTTCACATGATATATTTGTAATATTATCTAACAGAGCATTTAACTTTTTTTTTATTTAAATGAGTGCATTTTGTGAGTTGCTGCGGAAAAATTCAGGTTTATATGGTCATGATTTTATTTCAAAACTTTACACTAAACAGTGTAAAATCTATTTGAGCATATTTAATGCTGTGTAACTAGATACTAGTTATTTGGCGGTTGTTTTTTTCACGCTGCTTATAAATAATGTTGACAATAGTACAACCCATAATAGACTGCTCCTTCTTTTATATCCACAAAAGTGTCCGACCCGCGAGAGGAGAAGAGTTGCAGAGCCAAGTTGGCCACAATGTAAAGTGCACAGTGTTTAAAGTTAAAGTACCAATGATTGTAGACGCCAACAAAAAGCTGATTTGTACACAAGATCATTTTGCACTGCACAGAAAGTCACAGTTGAAGAAGTTGACAATGCTACAACACGTTGACATATATGGAAGCATTTTTCATAGAAATGGCCCTTTTGCAGTCAACCACGTATGTTAGCATTGACTTAAGTCACAGGCGTCAAACTCAAGGCCGGGGGGCCACATCTGGCCCGTCACATCATTTCATATGGCCCGCAAACGCCTAGGAAAATATGCATCGTTCTTTTCGTACTAAATGTATTCTTGTTCTTTCCATTTTGCCAAAAAATATATATGCACTGCATGAGATTGTATACTTTTTAAATGCTAGTATTATGCAATATTGCAACAAATTATATTTTACCATGGTTTTGTTGCGTTGACCAGCATTCCTCCAATGGGGAATTCAAATTGCTAGTCTCTCCCTGATTCTTTTTATGGCACACAAGCTGATGTTTATATTCAATCAACAGGCAGTAATTGGTATTTTGTGGTTTATTCTCCAAGCCTAGAGGACAAACGTGAGACCAATCTAGCACACCAGCGTTCCCCAGCCCGGTCTAGCTCGGTCTTCCCTCAAACCCCCGGGATCTTCCCTCTGTCCCTCGCTCCCACTCCCTTTGTTTAGACTACTCCGAGTTATCTCTACTCTGACACATTCCAATCTAGAAGGCCAACACCTTACTATGAGACTCAAATGAAGGAAGAATACTAGCTATTCTTTATATGACTATAGGAGTTTAGAAAGAAGTAACACTTAAATATGGATATGCTTCTGATCTGCTTCCAACAGTTTTCACACATTTGTATTTGTTAAAATACAAATAAATACTTCAATATCTGCAAGTTGTCCATCAAATTGTACACTTTAAAAAGGACAATAGATTTTACGGTAAAATTTAAAATGTTTTTTTTTACAGCATATTAAATTGAAAACTGTCAATTGAAAAAAACTCCACAGTTTTTACTATAAAAATGTTTTTTTTACTGTAAAATCGACGGTTGTTACTGTAAATGGAAAAAAGGTACCGCAGTTATTTTACAATAAAAAAAACTGGCAGCTCAGTTGCCAGAATAAAAAAATAAATTAATCCAGTGGTACTGTTTTTCTATGTACAGTAATATGCTGTAAAAACTAACTTACATTTTACAGTAAGATTCAGGCAACTAAGCTGCCAGTATTTCACCGTAAATAATGTTTTTCCATCTACTGCAATGTTTAAAAAATCTGTAGATTTTTCTTTAAAAAATGGTGACCAGAAAAAATAAAAATAAAACATTTATAAATTAATTTAAAAAAAAAATAAATAATTTTTTTTTTACTGTGATTACTGTTTTACAGATTGTATATTTTTTACAGTGTGTGTAAAAAAATATATTTAAAAATAAAATGCATAGGCAAATTCATAAATGATTCACTGTTAATAGCGGCCCTCTGATGGCAGCCATAACTGTGGCGTGGCCCTCAATTGTTAGAATAATTATGTGTAAGTTATCACACAAATCTAATGCTTAAAGGCCGTTGCTATAGTTATTATCAATTGTGCTGAAGTTGTACTTTTCTATATGTGCAAAGCGAGTCGTCTCGTATCCAGTGTTTCCCATAAACTGCCAAGATACCTGTGGCGGTGGGGGCGTGGCTATGGGCGTGGTCACCATGACACCATTTGCATAATGTACTACAATGATATGATTTTCTCTAAAAAGGCTCAAAAAATGTATTCTTACTAATTAATAATAACAGTTTTGTTTTAAACGTCCATCCATCCATCCATTTTGCAATATAATTACAACACTTTATGTACATATTTATATACAGATTTGAACAATAAGTTATTCACTGAAATATATTTATTAATTGTGGTTCTTACAAAAAATTCATCTTATAAAAATATAAAAGCTAAAATGTCTCTTAAAGCTCTGCCCCTTTAATTAGTGCATACTAAATCATTTAACGTTAGCCTACTACTACAAGCATATTATTTACCAGCAACATAAAGTGAAACAGAGGCAGAGGTGTCCTGCCACAGTCAGTAACAAATAAACAGAAAACAGTAGTGGTGGTAGATAGACACAAAGCTTCATCAAACATCTGATCCACTGAACAAAGAGCTCCACAAATCTTGATCCTACACTTCTCTTTTGTAAAGTAAATCTGAACAGCCGATATGGGCATCTACATCAACTATATCAGTGGTCCCCTGCGGACCGGTCAACGCTTGAAAATTTGTCCCACGGACCGGTAGGGTGGGGGAGGGTGGGGTGGGGGGGTATTTAAAAAAAAAAAAAAAAAAAAATTTTTTTTTTTACATAATTAAATACAATCATGTGTGCTTACGGACTGTATCCCTGCAGACTGTATTGATCTATATTGATATATAATGTATATATTGTGTTTTTTATGTTGATTTCATAAAAAAAAAAAAAAAGTATATATATATTTTTTTAAATTTCTTGTGCGGCCCGGTACCAATCGGTCCGCGGACCGGTACCGGGCCGCGGCCCGGTGGTTGGGGACCACTGAACTATATGATTTGCCTGAGAAGGCAAAAAAAAAAAAATCTATTTGTGGCGGCCTGAATTCTTTCGTGGCGGGCCGCCACAAATAAATGAATGTGTGGCAAACACTGCGTATCAGTGTTTTCAGACCCTGAATCGGCCTGCTGACTGCCAAGGCCGAACATCGAGTGCCGTGACGCAGACAGAGCAGAGACAGGGCGATATCACGTGTGTCAACACATTTGCATTTCATGAATAGTCATAAATTGTGTCTAACTGGGGCTGTTGAGATGACCCCCCTTCCCTCAGTGATGTAACCAGGGACCTCCCAAATAAATAGAGGAAGCAGGTGGGCTGGACTTTAGAGCGTAGTTTGGATCTGTAACTAGAGTACAACCCAATAACGTCTCCCCTCATTGAGCAAAATGTAACTCTGTCTCTGCATGATTCCTTGCTTCTTGTCTGTTTAATAAATGTCATCAGTGTTTGAACGTGTTTGTCACCCCCGACTTAAGTGGACACTTTATTAAATAACAACAAGTTTGTCCACTGAGCTTGGACTAAATATTGCACATTGAAAGTCAATTCTCTTCCACCGGGAAGGTGCTGTGATGATCCAGGAGGAGCATTGCATTGTGGGAGTTTGCTGAAGATGAAAACAAAGCCACAACCTTGCTGTCTGCTTGTCAACGCTGCTGGTCCTTTTTTTTCTTCTGCTTTTATGTTGGTGAAATGCTACAGTAGGTGATAGTGAGATGCTACAGTAGGTGATAGTGAGATGCTACAGTAGGTGATAGTGAGATGCTACAGTAGGTGATAGTGAGATGCTACAGTAGGTGATAGTGAAATGCTACAGTAGGTGATAGTGAAATGCTACAGTAGGTGATTGTGAGATGCTACAGTAGGTGATTGTGAGATGCTACAGTCGGTGATAGTGAGATGCTACAGTAGGTGATAGTGAGATGCTACAGTAGGTGATAGTGAGATGCTACAGTAGGTGATAGTGAGATGCTACAGTAGGTGATAGTGAGATGCTACAGTAGGTGATAGTGAGATGCTACAGTAGGTGATAGTGAGATGCTACAGTAGGTGATAGTGAGATGCTACAGTAGGTGATAGTGAGATGCTACAGTAGGTGATAGTGAAATGCTACAGTAGGTGATAGTGAAATGCTACAGTAGGTGATAGTGAGATGCTACAGTAGGTGATAGTGAGATGCTACAGTAGGTGATAGTGAGATGCTACAGTAGGTGATAGTGAGATGCTACAGTAGGTGATAGTGAGATGCTACAGTAGGTGATAGTGAAATGCTACAGTAGGTGATAGTGAAATGCTACAGTAGGTGATTGTGAGATGCTACAGTAGGTGATTGTGAGATGCTACAGTCGGTGATAGTGAGATGCTACAGTAGGTGATAGTGAGATGCTACAGTAGGTGATAGTGAGATGCTACAGTAGGTGATAGTGAGATGCTACAGTAGGTGATAGTGAGATGCTACAGTAGGTGATAGTGAGATGCTACAGTAGGTGATAGTGAGATGCTACAGTAGGTGATAGTGAGATGCTACAGTAGGTGATAGTGAGATGCTACAGTAGGTGATAGTGAGATGCTACAGTAGGTGATAGTGAAATGCTACAGTAGGTGATAGTGAAATGCTACAGTAGGTGATAGTGAGATGCTACAGTAGGTGATAGTGAAATGCTACAGTAGGTGATAGTGAGATGCTACAGTAGGTGATAGTGAGATGCTACAGTAGGTGATAGTGAGATGCTACAGTAGGTGATAGTGAGATGCTACAGTAGGTGATAGTGAGATGCTACAGTAGGTGATAGTGAAATGCTACAGTAGGTGATAGTGAGATGCTACAGTAGGTGATAGTGAGATGCTACAGTAGGTGATGAAGCAGACGTTGAAAAACATGTCATCAGTCATATAGTGAAGCACTTCTCGCTGGTGTGATGAAAGGCTCTGGCAGATGTAAAAGTCTAATCCTCACAGCACACACACGCTCTTTCATGCTCAGGCTGACAAAAGAGCAATTCAAAGCCAAGTGCTGTAGATTGCGTCTTAACAAGCCACCAGAGAGCCATGGAGCCAGCAGCACACTGGGTAAACCCTCCGCACACGCACAGACACATTCCTCCAACAGATTGACCGAGGTAATTGAGTCTCCATTTGCATGGCGGCGCTTTCATCACGGGCCCAGTTGTCCTGTCGCTGCGTGGCGTCCAGGACGTACGTGTGCGGAACAGCAGGTGGTCAAAGTACAAGCGTGTACAAATTGTTTGTGAGAACACCAAGAAGCGCTGACATATTTAGGCTGTGTACATGTCAACAAGGATAACGCCTTAAACACATCATTATTTAGCCTAAGCCCCGTTTCAGCCACACTAAACCAGCGTTTAAAGGCCTACTGAAATGATTTTTTTAATTTAAACGGGAATAGCAGATCCATTCTATGTGTCATACTTCATCATTTCGCGATATTGCCATATTTTTGCTGAAAGGATTTAGTATAGAACAATGACAATAAAGATCGCAACTTTTGGTATCTGATTAAAAAAAGCCTTGCCTGTACCGGAAGTAGCGTGACGTAGTCAATTGAACAGCTCCTCACATTTTCCTATTGTTTACACCAGCAGCGAGAGCGATTCGGACCGAGAAAACGACGATTACCCCATTAATTTGAGCGAGGATGAAAGATTCGTGGATGAGGAACGTTAGAGTGAATGACTAGAATGCAGTGCAAGACATATATTTTTTCGCTCTGACCGTAACTTAGGTACAAGCTGGCTCATTGGATTCCACACTCTCTCCTTTTTCTATTGTGGATCACGGATTTGTATTTTAAACCACCTGGGATACTATATCCTCTTGAAAATGAGAGTCGAGAACGCGAAATGGACATTCACAGTGACTTTTATCTCCACGACAATACATCGGCGAAACACTTTAGCTACGGAGCTAACGTGATAGCATCGGGCTTAACTGCAGATAGAAACAAAAGAAATAAGCCCCTGACTGGAAGGATAGACAGAAGATCAACAATACTATTAAACCATGGACATGTAAATACACGGTTAATAATTCTCAGCCTGGCAAAGCTTAACAATGTTGTTGCTAACGACGACATTGAAGCTAACTTAGCAACCGTACCTCACAGAGCTATGCTAAAAACATTAGCTATCCACCTACGCCAGCCAGATCGACGGTGCGACGAAGGACTTCACCCGATCACAGATGCGGTCGGCGAGACGGAGGAAGTTAAGGTGAGTTCGGCGGCTAACGTGTCTGCTATCCATCTCTGTCTTCCTGGTTGTGTTGCTGTAGTCCGCCGCTAATACACCGATCCCACCTACAACTTTCTTCTTTGCAGCCTCCATTGTTCATTAAACAAATTGCAAAAGATTCACCAACACAGATGTCCAGAATACTGTGGAATTATGAGACGAAAACAGAGCTAATTTGTATTGGATACAATGTGTCCCAATACTTCTGTTTCACTGGTTACGTCACGCGCATACGTCATCATCCAAAGGCGTTTTCAACTGGAAGTTTAGCGGGAAATGTAAAATGTCACTTTATAAGTTAACCCGGCCGTATTGGCATGTGTTGCAATGTTAAGATGTCATCATTGATATATAAACTATCAGACTGCGTGGTCGCTAGTAGTGGCTTTCAGTAGGCCTTTAAGGTTCCCCTCCTCGGACAATTTTTACACGGGTAAGTCAGCCGTGTATTTCTTGAATCTCCGGCTCTTAGCTTTGTATGGACTCATTGATCGTTTGCAAACTGAGTTCGGAGAGGAAGTGACGCCAAAAAGACAGCGCCCCACACAGGAAGTGACGTCAGAAAGACAGCGCCCCACACAGGAAGTGACGTCAGAAAGAACGCGCCACAGCCAGCTTCATAATAAAGCGGTTTCGTAACTCGGAGCTAACCACTGGAAATATGAAGGTGAGTCATCCAGACATACCCGTGTTTCTCCTTCCATCTTAAAACCCGTGTTAAGAAGAAGAAGTCCGGGGGGGGGGGGGGGGGGGGTTTGGGAGTAGTAACAGTTATTTTACAATTAAAAATAACTGGCAGCTCAGTTGCCAGAATTAATTAATTTATATGTTGTAAAAACAACCTTAAATTTTACAGTAAGATTCTGGCAACTAAGCTGCCAGGGCAGGTGTAGGGGGTCTTAAACGACCATTGTGTGTGTGTGGACAAGGATATGGTCAGGTGGGATTTACCCTGGATAACCTTAGTGCAGAAGAGGCCTTAAAAACATGAATCCAAACTTATCTGTCTTATTCTGGCAAGACTGATGAAGATGTAGAAGAGAAAGTGATTTGGCAAGGAACAAAAATCACATTTCAATCCTGTATACATTTTCCCATCACACTTTACAGTCCTGCACCAGCTTCCCCAACCAGGTCCCACAAGCAGATACCAGCTACTCCTCAATCAGTATCGCACGAACGAGCGAGGAAGTTGACTGCTCGTTATCTTTTGTCTTCCTGTACATCCCAGCTTCAGATTCTACAATTAAAACTTTGCTATTTCCTGAACGCGATGCTTATGTGGTCCATAGAGCACTACACAAATGGTGCGATGAAGAAGGCCCTCTCACTACCGTATTTTTCGGAGTATAAGTCGCATCGGCCGAAAATGCATAATAACGAAGGAAAAAAACATATATAAGTGGCATTTTTTGGGGAAATGTATTTGATAAAAGCCAACAGCAAGAATAGACATTTGAAAGGCAATTTAAAATGTCTAAAGAATAGTGAACAACAGGCTGAATAAGTGTACGTTATATGAGGCATAAATAACCAACTGCTATGTTAACGTAACATATTATGGTAAGAGTCATTCAAATAACTATAACATATAGAACATGCTATACGTTTACCAAACAATCTGTCACTCCTAATCGCTAAATCCCATGAAATCTTATACGTCTAGTCTCTTACGTCAATGACATCAGTAATATTATTGGATATTTTACGCTAATGTGTTCATCATTTCACACATAAGTCGCTCCTGAGTATAAGTCGCACCCCCGGCCAAACTACGAAAAAAACTGCCACTTATAGTCTGAAAAATACGGTATCTGTTGGTGTAATTCAGAGCAACAAGCAGATTGTTGTCTCCAAACACCAGCCTCCCCAGTGAGGGACTGTTGCTATTCTCTATCGCTGTTTTCCATCCTTCTTATTTGTTTTCCCTTTTTAAAGCAGGCACTGGAACTTTACAAATAGAAACTTGAACAGGAGGATGGTACCAGACTCACGTAGTACAAACAAATCTGTTTTGGCAGAAAAGGCATAGAGTCCATCCATACTGCATGATTAAGCTGTGGAACAATGCAGGTATAAAAAAACAAAAGTTTCAAATAGAGACATAGGGATGATACTCGAAACCGGTTTTCCCGGTTGTTTGATAAGAAAAGAACAGAGTCCTCGGACTCGAATCCCTTTTTGAGAACCGGTACCCGTTATCGAGACCACTATAGTAAAGGAAAAGAGTTGATTCTTTATTCGAATCCCGTCCCGACCAGAAATGCTCCGTGGGACATCACAAGAAATGGCGTCACGTAGCTCAGTCATTAGGCGCAGATAGCGAAAGCAGGAAAACAATGGACGGGAAAAAGCGCTCCAAGGTGTAATAAAGTTCAAAACAAAAGCTATAATCCATCGAATAACTTTACTGAGAGATTTTAGCAGGGTAAAACACATGACGGACACTTTTACGGCGAACCGGAAACATAGCAACCAGGCTAGCAACGCACCTCCTTTACGGCAGCTGTCGCAACCTTCTTAAAACAACCGCAGCACATACATATATATACAACATATCTCCCTTTTTGAACTTTTGTTTTTCTTTCCTTGTAAACGTTACAAAATCACTATATACAACACATCTCCCTTTTTGAACTTTTGTTTTTCTTTCCTTGTAAACGTTACAAAATCACACTGTAGATGTGTTGTCTGTCTAATTATAAATAATGCAGACGAGGCGTGTTGGCTGAGTTCTTGACGTTTACTTTCACAAAGTGGCAACATGCAACACTTTTCGGGGCTACCGCGCATGCTCGTCACTCCCGTTGCATGCTGGGTAGTGTAGTTGTTATATTCTCTCGCTCATAACATTTTTCCCCTATAAAGAAATAACGTTAACTCAATAAAGTGTATTTCTTTTTTTTAGCTTTAATTTTTCATTTTTTAGCATTGTAACCACATTTGCAAACAACTTTTCTCTTCATAGAATTTTCTTTCAATAAAGAAATAAAGTGCAAAAATGTCAAAGCATCATAACAAACAGTTATGTTCCAATAGCAGCAGAAGTGCACTTTTTGGAGAGCTGTATTATTTTCAGTTTTGTGCCCAAGGGACTGATTTTATTTAACACTATATTATTATTTATACACCTATAGTGATCACAGAGACAGCTTTTTTTTGTGTTACTGTATATATTTGTTTCTCTGAAAAATCCCACTTAAAGGCCTACTGAAACCCACTACTACCGACCACGCAGTCTGATAGTTTATATATCAATGATGAAATCTTAACATTATAACACATGCCAATACGGCCGGGTTAACTTATAAAGTGACATTTTAAATTTGCCGCTAAACTTCCGGTTCGAAACGCCTCTGAGGATGACGTATGCGTGTGACGTAGCCCGGCGAACACGGGTATGCCTTCCACATTGAAGCCGATACGAAAAAGCTCTGTTTTCATTTCATAATTCCACAGTATTCTGGACATCTGTGTTCGTGAATCTGTTTCAATCATGTTCATTGCATTATGGAGAAGGAAGCCAAGCAAGCAAAGAATAAAGTTGTCGGTGCGAAATGGACGTATTTTTCGAACGTAGTCAGCCACAACAGTACACAGCCGGCGCTTCTTTGTTTACATTCCCGAAAGATGCAGTCAAGATGGAAGAACTCGGATAACAGAGACTCTAACCAGGAGGACTTTTGATTTGGATACACAGACGCCTGTAGAGAACTGGGACAACACAGACTCTTACCAGGATTACTTTGATTTGGATGACAAAGACGCAGACGTGCTACTGTGAGTATGCAGCTTTGGCTTTTTTTTGCGTATGTACGTAACTTTTTTAAAATATATAAGCTTTATGAACCTTGGGTTAGGTGAACGGTCTTTTGGGCTGAGTGATTGTGTGTGTTGATCATGTGTTTGAATTGTATTGGCGTGTTCTATGGAGCTAGGAGCTAGCAGAGGAGCTAGGAGCTAGCATAACACGTACCGTACCGTAAGTGCGCGTCACGTACGTAACTTTTTAAAAATATATAAGCTTTATGAACCTTGGGTTAGGTGAACGGTCTTTTGGGCTGAGTGATTGTGTGTGTTGATCAGGTGTTTGAATTGTATTGGCGTGTTCTATGGAGCTAGGAGCTAGCAGAGGAGCTAGGAGCTAGCATAACAAACACGCAGGTGTTATTATGCAGGATTAATTTGTGGCATATTAAATATAAGCCTGGTTGTGTTGTGGCTAATAGAGTATATATATGTCTTGTGTTTATTTACTGTTGTAGTCATTCCCAGCTGAATATCAGGTACCGTGAGTATGCAGCCTTGGCTGCTAAACATTCGATAACTTGACCGTATGTGCGCGTCACGTACGTAACTTTTTAAAAATATATAAGCTTTATGAACCTTGGGTTAGGTAAACGGTCTTTTGGGCTGAGTGATTGTGTGTGTTGATCAGGTGTTTGAATTGTATTGGCGTGTTCTATGGAGCTAGGAGCTAGCAGAGGAGCTAGGAGCTAGCATAACAAACACGCAGGTGTTTTTATGCAGGATTAATTTGTGGCATATTAAATATAAGCCTGGTTGTGTTGTGGCTAATAGAGTATATATATGTCTTGTGTTTATTTACTGTTGTAGTCATTCCCAGCTGAATATCAGGTCACCCCCGGCTCTCACAGCATCTTCCCTATCTGAATAGCTTCAACTCCCCACTAGTCCTTCACTTGCACTTTACTCATCCACAAATCTTTCATCCTCGCTCAAATTAATGGGGAAATTGTCGCTTTCTCGGTCCGAATCTCTCTCACTTCATGCGGCCATCATTGTAAACAATAGGGAACTTTGCGTATATGTTCAACTGACTACGTCACGCTACTTCCGGTAGGTGCAAGCCTTTTTTTTATCAGATACCAAAAGTTGCAATCTTTATCGTCGTTGTTCTATACTAAATCCTTTCAGCAAAAATATGGCAATATCGCGAAATGATCAAGTATGACACATAGAATAGATCTGCTATCCCCGTTTAAATAAAAAAAATTCATTTCAGTAGGCCTTTAATATACTTTGGGTAACAACAGTCAATATTTATTTATTTTATTTTATTTTTTTAGGTGGGTAACAGTCAATATTTATTTATTTATTAGATTTTATTTTTTTTATTATATAATAAAAGTGAGCTTTTGTTAAACCAAATATTGTGTTTTTTTTTCCATATACAACAACCTATCTGGACTCCATAAGAGAATCCATAAGGAATCGGTTCGATAAGAGGATTCGATAATAGGCTCGAACTCGATAATTCCTTATCAAACATCATCCCTATAGAGATATAAGGGAGAAGTGAAGATGTCAACATAACACCAACACTTCTTTGCCATCTTGGCTGCTGCTGAGTGACCTAAAAGTACGACAACATTTGGTTCACACTTTCCTTGCCAACAAGGCGGCG
>NC_084731.1:1119952-1134952 GCF_033978785.1 Entelurus aequoreus
CTTACGGACTGTATCCCTTGCAGACTGTATTGATATATATTGATATATCATGTAGGAAGCAGAATATTAATAACAGAAAGAAACAACCCTTTTGTGTGAATGAGTGTAAATGGGGGAGGGAGGTTTTTTGGGTTGGTGCACTAATTGTAAGTGTATCTTGTGTTTTTTATGTTGATTTAATTTTAAAAAAATAAAAAAATAAAAATAATAATAATAATCCGATACCGATAATTAAAAAAAAAACGATACCGATAATTTCCGATATTACATTTTAACGCATATATCGGCCATCTCTAATATATACACATACATATTTATACATAAACACACACATATATATTTATACATAAACACACACATATACAGTGGGGCAAAAAAGTATTTAGTCAGCCACCCATTGATTGTCAATGGGTGGCTGACTAAATACTTTTTTGCCCCACTGTATATATATATATATATATATATATATATATATATATATATATATATATATATATACACACACACACACAAATACGAACCATGTTCAAGAACCAATTAAGTTTGAGCTTCCACTTTGTAATTTGTATTCAACATAAAAATAATAGTGGTGTTAAAAAGAGTTTTCATTAGCATTCTTATTGCCATCAAGGTGTTAATTTATGAGACTAAAACAAAAGGTGCTCCACTATGTGACAACATAATTGCTCATTTAAATTTTGTTGTCGCACAAATGGCAAACAGGAAATAACTTTTTTCCCTGCATATAGCAACCAGACATAAATGAGCCTGCCCATTATGATGACAGTAAATGTGTTGGTCAAATTGAAATAATAAAATAATGTTCATCAGGCCAAAGTGAGCCAATAGAAACAAGCCGTGGTGTGTGTGCATAGCTCACATGTAGACTGGGGTGGTAGGTAAGCAGCCCATTGTCGCAGAGAGTAACATACTTTTTCTTCCACTCCTTGTTGAGAGACTTGCCACTCCTTTTCAGCAGCATACCCTGTAGACAAAGACATGATTGGTCAATACCACGTGTGCAGGACAACAACAACATACATACACAACATGTTGTAACTCCAACTAAACCCAGGTGGAACCAGTCTGTGAACGCAGATCCATTTAGCACATCTTGGCATGTCAAATGCAAGTTTCAAGTTTCTAGTTTTATTGGTCACATGCAGAGTACACCACAGTCAAATGCTTTTTTCCATGCTCTTCAGATATTGCGTACAGTGGGATCCAAACACTAGTTGCTGAATCTAATACACTAAATACAAAAAAATACAACATTTTGAATAGCTCTGATATACAATAATTACAAGACAATGAGTTGCACAATAAGTTACAGTAGTTATGGTAGAGGTATCAGTACAAGTAGAAGTACAGTAGTCAAATACAGTACGAGTGCAAGATCAAATAGTATAACACTGTATACAGCAGGGGTCAGCAAGCTTTTTGAAAGCAAGAGCTACTTCTTGGGTAGTGATTAATGCGAAGGGCTACCAGTTTGATACACACTTAAATAAATTGCCAGAAATAGCCAATTTGCTCAATTTACCTTTAACTCTATGTTATTATTAATAATTAATGATATTTACACTTAATTGAATCGTTTAAAAGAGGAGAAAACACGAAAAAAATGACAATTCAATTTTGAAACATAGTTTATTTTCAATTTTGACTCTTTAAAATTCAAAATTCAACCGAAAAAAGGAAGAGAAAAACTAGCTAATTCGAATCTTTTTGAAAAAATTAAAAAAAGAATTTATGGAACATCATTAGTCATTTTTCCTGATTAAGATTAATTTTAGAATTTTGATGACATGTTTTAAATAGGTTAAAATCCAATCTGCACTTTGTTAGAATATATAACAAATTGGACCAAGCTATATTTCTAACAAAGACAAATCATTATTTCTTCTAGATTTTCCAGAACAAAAATTTTAAAAGAAATTCAAAAGACTTTGAAATAAGATTTAAATTTGATTCTACAGATTTTCTAGATTTGCCAGAATAATTTTTTTGAATTTTAATCATAATAAGTTTGAAGAAATATTTCACAAATATTCTTCGTCGAAAAAACAGAAGCTAAAATGAAGAATTAAATTAAAATGTATTTATTATTCTTTACAATAGAAAAAACAAATTTACTTGAACATTGATTTAAATTGTCAGGAAAGAAGAGGAAGGAATTTAAAAGGTAAAAAGGTATACAGGTAAAAGCCAGTAAATTAGAATATTTTGAAAAACTTGATTTATTTCAGTAATTGCATTCAAAAGGTGTAACTTGTACATTATATTTATTCATTGCACACAGACTGATGCATTCAAATGTTTATTTCATTTAATTTTGATGATTTGAAGTGGCAACAAATGAAAATCCAAAATTCCGTGTGTCACAAAATTAGAATATTACTTAAGGCTAATACAAAAAAGGGATTTTTAAAAATGTTGGCCAACTGAAAAGTATGAAAATGAAAAATATGAGCATGTACAATACTCAGTAATTGAGGCTCCTTTTGCCTCAATTACTGCGTTAATGCGGCGTGGCATGGAGTGGATGAGTTTCTGGCACTGCTCAGGTGTTATGAGAGCCCAGGTTGCTCTGATAGTGGCCTTCAACTCTTCTGCCTTTTTGGGTCTGGCATTCTGCATCTTCCTTTTCACAATACCCCACAGATTTTCTATGGGGCTAAGGTCAGGGGAGTTGGCGGGCCAATTTAGAACAGAAATACCATGGTCCGTAAACCAGGCACGGGTAGATTTTGCGCTGTGTGCAGGCGCCAAGTCCTGTTGGAACTTGAAATCTCCATCTCCATAGAGCAGGTCAGCAGCAGGAAGCATGAAGTGCTCTAAAACTTGCTGCTAGACGGCTGCGTTGACCCTGGATCTCAGGAAACAGAGTGGACCGACACCAGCAGATGACATGGCACCCCAAACCATCACTGATGGTGGAAACTTTACACTAGACTTCAGGCAACGTGGA
This sequence comes from Entelurus aequoreus, assembly GCF_033978785.1. Lineage (NCBI taxonomy): Eukaryota > Metazoa > Chordata > Actinopteri > Syngnathiformes > Syngnathidae > Entelurus > Entelurus aequoreus. The sequence continues at coordinate 1,122,924 of NC_084731.1, forward strand.
TCCTGTGCCTCTCCTGTCTTCCTCCAGACTCTGGGACCTCCATTTCCAAAGGAAATGCAAAATTTGCTTTCGTTTCCACCATCAGTGATGGTTTGGGGTGCCATGTCATCTGCTGGTGTCGGTCCACTCTGTTTCCTGAGATCCAGGGTCAACGCAGCCATGTACCAGCAAGTTTTAGAGCACTTCATGCTTCCTGCTGCTGACCTGCTCTATGGAGATGGAGATTTCAAGTTCCTACAGGACTTGGCGCCTGCACACAGCGCAAAATCTACCCGTGCCTGGTTTACGGACCATGGTATTTCTGTTCTAAATTGGCCCGCCAACTCCCCTGACCTTAGCCCCATAGAAAATCTGTGGGGTATTGTGAAAAGGAAGATGCAGAATGCCAGACCCAAAAAGGCAGAAGAGTTGAAGGCCACTATCAGAGCAACCTGGGCTCTCATAACACCTGAGCAGTGCCAGAAACTCATGGACTCCATGCCACGCCGCATTAACGCAGTAATTGAGGCAAAAGGAGCCTCAATTACTGAGTATTGTACATGCTCATATTTTTCATTTTCATACTTTTCAGTTGGCCAACATTTCTAAAAATCCCTTTTTTGTATTAGCCTTAAGTAATATTCTAATTTTGTGACACACGGAATTTTGGATTTTCATTTGTTGCCACTTCAAATCATCAAAATTAAATGAAATAAACATTTGAATGCATCAGTCTGTGTGCAATGAATAAATATAATGTACAAGTTACACCTTTTGAATGCAATTACTGAAATAAATCAAGTTTTTCAAAATATTCTAATTTACTGGCTTTTACCTGTATGTGTTTAAAAATCCTAAAATCATTTTTAAGGTTGTATTTTTTTTCTAAAATTGTCTTTCTGAAAGTTATAAGAAGCAAAGTAATAAAATTAATGAATTTATTCAAACAAGTGAAGACCAAGTCTTTAAAATATTTCCTTGGATTTTAAAATTGTATTTGAGTTTTGTCTCTCTTAGAATTAAAAATGTCGGGCTAAGCGAGACCAGCTTTCTAGTAAATAAATACAATTTAAAAAATAGAGGCAGCTCACTGGTAAGTGCTGCTATTTGAGCTATTTTTAGAACAGGCCAGCGGGCTACTCATCTGGTCTTTACAGGCTACCTGGTGCCCGCGGGCACCGCGTTGGTGACCCCTGGTATACAGTATAGGAAGCAACAAATATGAAGGTGTCTACAGTTCTTTGGCAGTTGAGTAGTGACAGTAGTATGAACAAAGGTAATGGAACAGTATGACTTCTTTCAACTCTTGTTTTTACATTATTTACAGTCATTGAATGAAGAGTATTGTAGTCTGGTAATTACAGTGGTAAGTAAAGTGATTCTTGTGCAATTGTGCTAAAGTGTTAATCAGCGATGCAGTTGAGCAGTCTGATGTCTTGGAGATAGAAGCTCCTCCTGAGTCTCTCCATGTTGGCCATGAGACTCTGGTAGCTTGCCTGACTGCAGCAGTGAGGAGAGGCAGTTGCTTGGGTGGCTACAGTCCCTCACTATCCTCTTGGCCTTGGATCTACACCGCCTGGTGTACATCCGAGATCCACACTTAAAGGCCTACTGAAATGAATTTTTTTTATTCAAACGGGGATAGCAGATCCATTCTATGTGTCATACTTGATCATTTCGCGATATTGCCATATTTTTGCTGAACGGATTTAGTAGAGAAAATCGACGATAAAGTTCGCAACTTTTGGTCGCTGATAAAAAAGCCTTGCCTGTACAGGAAGTAGCGTGACGTCACAGGTTGAAAGGCTCCTCACATTTCCACATTGTTTACACCAGCAGCGAGTGAGATTTGGACCGAGAAAGTGACGATTACTCCATTAATTTGAGCAAGGATGAAAGATTCGTGGATGAGGAACGTGAAAGTGAAGGACTAGCGTGCAGTGCAGAACGTATCTATTTTTGCACTGACCGTAACTTAGGTACAAGCTGGCTCATTGGATTCCACACTTTCTCCTTTTTCTATTGTGGATCACGGATTTGTATTTGAAACCACCTGGGATACTATATCCTCTTGAAAATGAGAGTCGAGAACGCCAAATGGACATTCACAGTGACTTTTATCTCCACGACAATACATCGGCGAAACACTTTAGCTACGGAGCTAATGTGATAGCATCGGGCTCAAATGCAGATAGAAACAAAAGAAATAAACCCCTGACTGGAAGGATAGACAGAAGATCAACAATACTATTAAACCATGGACATGTAACTACACGGTTAATACTTTCCAGCCTGGCGAAGCTCAACAATGCTGTTGCTAACGACGCCATTGAAGCTAACTTAGCAACGGGACCTCACAGAGCTATGCTAAAAACATTAGCTCTCCACCTACGCCAGCCAGCCCTCATCTGCTCATCAACACCCGTGCTCACCTGCGTTCCAGCGATCGACGGAGCAACAAAGGACTTCACCCGATCACCGATGCGGTCGGCGGCCCGGAGACGGAGGAAGTCAAGGTGAGGTCGGCGGCTAGCGCGTCTGCTATCCATCTCAAAGTCCTCCTGGTTGTGTTGCTGTAGTCCGCCGCTAATACACTGATCCCACCTACAACTTTCTTCTTTGCAGTCTCCATTGTTCTTTAAACATATTGCAAAAGATTCACCAACACAGATGTCCAGAATACTGTGGGATTTTGGGATAAAAACAGAGCTTTTTTGTATTGGATCCAATGGGACTGAATACTTCCGTTCTCTCCGTGACGTCACGCGCATACGTCATCATACATAGACGTTTTCAACCGGAAGTGTGGCGGGAAATTTGAAAATGTCACTTTATAAGTTAACCCGGCCGTATTGGCATGTGTTGCAATGTTAAGATTTCATCATTGATATATAAACTATCAGACTGCGTGGTCGCTAGTAGTGGCTTTCAGTAGGCCTTTAAAGACTGATGTACTGCACAGTCTATGGAAGCTAGTAGTCGCTAGTAGTGGCTTTCAGTAGGCCTTTAAAGACTGATGTACTGCACAGTCTATGGAAGCAAACAATTTGAAGTTTCTGTTGGTAATTGTTTTGTGTCCAATGAAGACAATGTTCCATCCAAGAATGTCCACTGGCGAGTGCGACTGCGTTTGAATCTTTCTAATCATGCAATTGTCCATCTTGCGCTCATGAAGGCAAAGACCTAACAAGCTTCCAAAATTCCAGAATTTGCCACCGTCATTCACTTGTCTGACTTCTTGCCTCTTCAGGCTTGTTAACGTCGCCACTTCCTCCAGTCGCCGCTCCTACGCACATCAGCTGCGGCTGACTGAGCGCAGAGGCCGAGCCATCGCCGCCCACACTTCATTTGTGTCCGATTCATTAGGTGAGAGAGCACGAAGGTCGTGTAGATGGCGGGGGAGAAAGGCCCGGCCAAGGGAGGAGTGACGGGGGTAATGGGAGGCGGCGGCGGTGGCGGATAAAACTGTCCACTGATTAGCAATTAAAGCCGCGCTGCCACGCGTGTCACTTCACTGGACCTCAACAACATTAACACGCCAACACAGGGTATTAATAGAGTCCAGCCAGGAAGGGGAAGGGGGAAGTCTGCAGCAGCAGCAGCAGCGAGGAGGAGGAGGAGGAGGAGGAGGATGAGGAGGAGGAGACAAGGTAGCTGCTTTGCTTAAGACAAGCAGTGGTCAAGGGAAGGAGCAGCAGGACTAAGGTGACCGCCACATTTGGCGTAGTACACACAAAACTGCATCCTCACACAACTGTGGTGCTGAAAAGGATCTTTTTTTACGGCTACTCTGGCATCCTCCGACAATACAAACATGATCCATGTTAGTCTAATTGGAGACCGTCTAGTGTCCATTGTGAGCGTCATTGCTTCTTTGTCCTGTTACAACTTGAAGAATGTACCCCGTCCCTCACACGAGCTCACTGCTGTTATTTCCTCTGAAATAAAAGGCTTGTGCAAATTTATGAATTTGGAATTTCAATTCAATCCATTTAAAGAATTGGTATTCGAACTGAATTGGCTCCACCCCATAGATCAGACCTGGGCATTCTGCGGCCCGCGGGCCACATCCGGCCCTTTGTACGTCCCTGTCCGGCCCGCGTGAGGCCAATTATAAATTACAAAATACATTTAAAAAAGTATCTATGTCGAGTGTGCAATACAACGGTGCTGCTTTTGTTTTGAAAATCGTTATTTGTATTACTTCCGTGTGGACGTGATTGTGAGTGAATGTGAACAGCGGCAATTACAAATTACAAAATAAAGTTGAAAAAACTTCTATGTCGTGCGCGCAATACAACTGTGCTACTTTTATTTTGAAAAGTATTATTTATGGGCGTGTGTCCGTGTGTAACCTGCGAGTGAAGGTGCACATGCAGATGAAGAATGGCGTGTTTTCAACAAGACATGGACTGCCAAGCAACGTTCCCTCTAAGGTGTGCGCCTGCGCAATTGCGCACTGCTCAAGCGTCCGCTGCGCGCAGCAAATATATGCCGCGCACCAAATCAAATCCCATCTGAATTCTAAAGAAAATAAACATATTTATTCTATGTAATTTTGCAATGCAACTTTGAGTGACAGTGACAACAAGCGGCCCTAACGGTGTTCGTCAACACCGTTCAATTATTGTAACGTCTATCGAGATTCGAGGACAGGAATTATATTCATCACTTTATTGAGCAAAACTGTTTATATTCGGACATAACCACACCAAAAACATGAGTAAAACAATTCTATCTGGAAAAACTAGTCATTTTCTGCCGTACAAAAAAGCAACTTGTCATGTGTCACCAACACACTAAGCCACTGGTGCGTTTATGGCCACACAAAAAGTCGGACAACTCAAACACCACACAAAGTTACACTATGACTCCTCAGTCATACGTGTGCTTATTTTACTGTCATTTATTATTAATGTTAATTTATTTATATTAGTCATGGAATGCTGTTACATACACTATGTTGAAGTATTATTATTCTTATTAATTATTATTATTATTATTTATCTTACGGTATATATCAAAAATAATATTGAGCAAAATGTAATTGAAATATTGTGGATGTGGCCCTCAAGCAGCGCTCATGCGGCCCCCGGTAAAAATTAATTGCCCACCCCTGCCATGGATGCTTAATTGAAATTACAGGAAGTTACATTGACTATATTGTCATTATAATATATTCCTTATAACAGGAAACGTTTAACAAAGGTTTTGGTATAAATAATAAAAAAAATACTTTACAATCACTAAATTAAACATTAGACTTTCTTTTTATTGTCATTCAAATGTGAACTTTACAGTACAGATAAGAACGACATTTTGTTGCATTAGCTCATGGTAGTGCAGGATAAAAGAGCAATAAGGTGCAGATATAAATAAATAGATTACTGTACAGATAAATATATTGCATTTTTGCATATGTATCCACGTTTATGGATGTATGTTATATTGTCTTTATATTCCAGCCACTTAATCCATTTTTTGGGGGGGAAATTGAGGGGATTATTATGATGCGTTTATTCTTTCCATTTAATATTTTATTTGAAAATGACCAAATGACAATGGTGGTAAATGTCCATGTTGGTGTTATCACAAACTTTGTTCTGGAAACTAGCTCCAATCATCCATTTCAAGGTTCCCCGCGGAGCACTAAAGGTCGTCTCGCAGCTGGAATGCGAGTCAGTCCTAGGAAGCATCACAATAAAAGTGTTCTGTGGGATTAAACATAGCTTGATGTATTGTAAAATGATGCCAGATATGTGCCTTAAAGTCAATCAATGTTTACTTATATAGTCCTAAATCACCAGTGTCTCAAAGGGCTGCACAAGCCACAACCACATCCTGGGCTCAGATCCCACATCAGGGCAAGGAAAAACTCAACCCAATGGGATGACAATGAGAAACCTTGGAGGGGACCGCAGATGTGGGGACCCCCACCCCAGGCGACCATTGCAATGGACGTCGAGTGGATCTAACATAATATTGTGAGAGTCCAGTCCATAGTGGATCTAACATAATAGTGTGAGAGTCCAGCCCATAGTGGATCTAACATAATAGTGAGAGAGTCCAGTCCATAGTGGATCTAACATAATAGTGTGAGAGTCCAGTCCATAGTGGATCTAACATAATATTGTGAGAGTCCAGTCCATAGTGGATCTAACATAATAGTGTGAGAGTCCAGTCCATAGTGGATCTAACATAATAGTGTGAGAGTCCAGTCCATAGTGGATCTAACATAATATTGTGAGAGTCCAGTCCATAGTGGATCTAACATAATATTGTGAGAGTCCAGTCCATAGTGGATCTAACATAATAGTGTGAGTCCAGTCCATAGTGGATCTAACATAATAGTGTGAGAGTCCAGTCCATAGTGGATCTAACATAATAGTGTGAGAGTCCAGCCCATAGTGGATCTAACATAATAGTGTGAGAGTCCAGTCCATAGTGGATCTAACATAATATTGTGAGAGTCCAGTCCATAGTGGATCTAACATAATATTGTGAGAGTCCAGTCCATAGTGGATCTAACATAATAGTGTGAGTCCAGTCCATAGTGGATCTAACATAATAGTGTGAGAGTCCAGTCCATAGTGGATCTAACATAATAGTGTGAGAGTCCAGTCCATAGTGGATCTAACATAATAGTGTGAGAGTCCAGTCCATAGTGGATCTAACATAATATTGTGAGAGTCCAGTCCATAGTGGATCTAACATAATAGTGTGAGTCCAGTCCATAGTGGATCTAACATAATAGTGTGAGTCCAGTCCATAGTGGATCTAACATAATAGTGTGAGAGTCCAGTCCATAGTGGATCTAACATAATAGTGTGAGAGTCCAGTCCATAGTGGATCTAACATAATAGTGAGAGAGTCCAGTCCATAGTGGATCTAACATAATAGTGTGAGAGTCCAGTCCATAGTGGATCTAACATAATAGTGAGAGTCCAGTCCATAGTGGATCTAACATAATAGTGAGAGTCCAGTCCACAGTGGATCTAACATAATAGTGTGAGAGTCCAGTCCATAGTGGATCTAACATAATAGTGAGAGTCCAGTCCATAGTGGATCTAACATAATAGTGAGAGTCCAGTCCATAGTGGATCTAACATAATAGTGAGAGTCCAGTCCATAGTGGATCTAACATAATAGTGAGAGTCCAGTCCATAGTGGATCTAACATAATAGTGAGAGTCCAGTCCATAGTGGATCTAACATAATAGTGAGAGTCCAGTCCATAGTGGATCTAACATAATAGTGAGAGTCCAGTCCATAGTGGATCTAACATAATAGTGAGAGTCCAGTCCATAGTGGATCTAACATAATAGTGAGAGTCCAGTCCATAGTGGATCTAACATAATAGTGAGAGTCCAGTCCATAGTGGATCTAACATAATAGTGAGAGTCCAGTCCATAGTGGATCTAACATAATAGTGAGAGTCCAGTCCATAGTGGATCTAACATAATAGTGTGAGAGTCCAGTCCATAGTGGATCTAACATAATAGTGAGAGTCCAGTCCATAGTGGATCTAACATAATAGTGTGAGAGTCCAGTCCATAGTGGATCTAACATAATAGTGTGAGAGTCCAGTCCATAGTGGATCTAACATAATAGTGAGAGTCCAGTCCATAGTGGATCTAACATAATAGTGAGAGAGTCCAGTCCATAGTGGATCTAACATAATAGTGAGAGAGTCCAGTCCATAGTGGATCTAACATAATAGTGAGAGTCCAGTCCATAGTGGATCTAACATAATAGTGAGAGTCCAGTCCATAGTGGATCTAACATAATAGTGAGAGTCCAGTCCATAGTGGATCTAACATAATAGTGAGAGTCCAGTCCATAGTGGATCTAACATAATAGTGTGAGAGTCCAGTCCATAGTGGATCTAACATAATAGTGTGAGAGTCCAGTCCATAGTGGATCTAACATAATAGTATGAGAGTCCAGTCCATAGTGGATCTAACATAATAGTGAGAGTCCAGTCCATAGTGGATCTAACATAATAGTGAGAGAGTCCAGTCCATAGTGGATCTAACATAATAGTGAGAGAGTCCAGTCCATAGTGGATCTAACATAATAGTGTGAGAGTCCAGTCCATAGTGGATCTAACATAATAGTGAGAGTCCAGTCCATAGTGGATCCAACATAATAGTGAGAGAGTTCAGTCCATAGTGGATCTAACATAATAGTGAGAGTCCAGTCCATAGTGGATCTAACATAATAGTGTGAGAGTCCAGTCCATAGTGGATCTAACATAATAGTGTGAGAGTCCAGTCCATAGTGGATCTAACATAATAGTGAGAGTCCAGTCCATAGTGGATCTAACATAATAGTGAGAGAGTTCAGTCCATAGTGGATCTAACATAATAGTGAGAGTTCAGTCCATAGTGGATCTAACATAATAGTGAGAGTCCAGTCCATAGTGGATCTAACATAATAGTGTGAGAGTCCAGTCCATAGTGGATCTAACATAATAGTGAGAGTCCAGTCCATAGTGGATCTAACATAATAGTGTGAGAGTCCAGTCCATAGTGGATCTAACATAATAGTGTGAGAGTTCAGTCCATAGTGGATCTAACATAATAGTGAGAGTCCAGTCCATAGTGGATCTAACATAATAGTGAGAGAGTCCAGTCCATAGTGGATCTAACATAATAGTGAGAGAGTCCAGTCCATAGTGGATCTAACATAATAGTGAGAGTCCAGTCCATAGTGGATCTAACATAATAGTGAGAGTCCAGTCCATAGTGGATCTAACATAATAGTGAGAGTCCAGTCCATAGTGGATCTAACATAATAGTGAGAGTCCAGTCCATAGTGGATCTAACATAATAGTGAGAGTTCAGTCCATAGTGGGCCAGCAGTAGACTATCCCAAGCAGAGACAGGTAGCGCAGAGACGTAGTAAAGAGACAAAAGTAATAGTCAGAAAGTGTCTCATTAGAAGGGGATGTTCAGTGTAGTGAGCCAGCAGCTAATATTTGTCATGCTGGTCTGTCCAAGTAGACTTAAGACATGAGCCATCAGCAGATTCATTCCTACTATCTATCCCGGCATGACATGTGATCAGTTTGCATGAAGGAGAAGCTAATTGAACAGCACATCCAGCCTCTTGATGGCTAATATCTTTCATTATGGACCTCCGCGAGCTCCGTGACACACACGCCTTTGGAAGTGGCTGGCAGTAATGGCGGCACGCAAGGTCTTTACGTTGGGAAATAAATATGTCCACGGATGTACTCACTTGGCACTTCCCCGCCTTATGAAGTATTGCGGCGTGGTGCTTAGCAAAAGGTCGGCATCTAAGGGGAGCTCAGGAAGGTTGACGGAGATGACGTCATTTGTTAACCGTCCAAAAATGTCCAAAGGCGCTGCTGAGCATCAGAGCTTTGCTCAGGTAGGGAAACTGGAATGTGACTCCAGATTGAAAGGAAAGAAAGATAGCTGGCAGACAGATGAGGTCATTCATTAGATGACACATCAGCCTCATAGCTGAGGGTCATGCAGCAGTCACATGTCACACACACAAAGACATGCTGGATCTCACTACACTCAGAAGATGCACATTCCAGACCTCCGAAGCATGAAAGGGAAATGGAAGGAAATCAGAGTTCCTGGTACTGGGAGACATCTAAACTTCTAAAGTAGATGTGTTATAAGAAAATACCTATTTTCCCCCTGCCCATTTTGTAAGTTCATCCTCTTGCAACATTATGAACATGATATTTTGGGGTACATTTATTGTATCACAGAAATAATGTAAAACATGTCAAAAAACATCCAAGAAAAAAAAAGAAAAAAAATATATATTAGAGATGTCCAATAATATCGGCCTGCCGATATTATCGGCCGATATATGCGTTAAAATGTAATATCGGAAATTATCGGTATCGTTTTTTTTATTATCGGTATCGTTTTTTGTTTTTTTTAAATTAAATCCACATAAAAAACACAAGATACACTTACAATTAGTGCACCAACCCAAAAAACCTCCCTCCCCCATTCACACTCATTCACACAAAAGGGTTGTTTCTTTCTGTTATTAATATTCTGCTTCCTACATTATATATCAATATATATCAATACAGTCTGCAAGGGATACAGTCCGTAAGCACACATGATTGTGCGTGCTGCTGCTCCACTAATAGTACTAACCTTTAACAGTTAATTTTACTAATTTTTATTAATTACTAGTTTCTATGTAACTGTTTTTATATTGTTGTACTTTTTTTTTTTTATTCAAGAAAATGTTTTTAATGTATTTATCTTATTTTACTAATTTTTTTAAAAAGTACCTTATCTTCACCATACCTGGTTGTCCAAACTAGGCATAATAATGTGTTAATTCCACGACTGCATATATCAGTTGATATCGGTATCGGTAATTAAAGAGTTGGACAATATCGGAATATCGGATATCGGCAAAAAGCCATTATCGGACATCCCTAATATATATATATATATATATATATATATATATACACAAACACTACTGTCATAAGTGAAGCAGTCCCCCTGCTGTGCACATGTTACACAGCTGCTTGGCTTGATGCCAAATATTAGCGTAGTTAAAACTGCCCAATTAGCATCCACTAATGCAAGTGAAATGACTGAACTTTGTAACAAATTCCTACAATTTGTTTTTTTATTTTCAACAATGTGTTTTACCTGCTCCCTGGCTTACCTGTGTACTTGTATGTCGGCCAGCTAGCCTGTGTTGCATTGTAGGATGTAGCAGTCGCTAATAAAATGACTTTCATCAGAGAAGACCGAACATGTTTGAAACCAACAAAGACTCAAATTTAAGTTGCAGAGGCTAAAATAAATAGAATATAATGATGAAATATTTGCAAATATAACTTACATACAGTACAAACAACTTGCACTGAGCCTAGTCTATAAAATCCGCTACACCTCCCTGATACCGAAGTACATGTCAAACTACTTCCTTAACGTAAATGACCGCCATAACCACAACACCAGGGGGAGCTCCACTAACCACGTTAAACCCAGATTCCCAACTAACAAAGGTCTTAACTCATTCTCTTTCAATGCCACATCAATATGGAATGCACTCCCAACAGGTATAAAAGAAAGGGCATCTCTATCCTCCTTCAAAACCGCAATAAAAGTTCACCTCCAGGCAGCTACAACCCTAAACTAACACCCTCCCCGGATTGCTAATAATCAAATGTAAACAATCAAATGCAGATTCTTTTTCTTATGCCTTCTGATCTCTCTCTCTCTCTCTCTCTCTCTCTCTCTCTCTCTCTCTCTCTCTCTCTCTCTATGTCCACTACTTGATGTCCATATCCTACCCCCCCCCCCCACACACACCCCTGATTGTAAATAATGTAAATAATTCAATGTGATTATCTTGTGTGATGATTGTATTATGATGATAGTATATATGATAGTATATATCTGTATCATGAATCAATTTAAGTGGACCCCGACTTAAACAAGTTGAAAAACTTATTGGGGTGTTACCATTTAGTGGTCAATTGTACGGAATATGTACCTCACTGTGCAACCTACTAATAAAAGTCTCAATCAAAAAAAAATCAAAACAAAATGGACCTATTTAATAGGTGTCTGAATGTTGTCAAAGATGACAGTTTGGATACGTGATAAGCAGTGTTCTCAAAATGAGTTTTAAAAAGTAATTTATTATCGTTACTTTATCAAAAAAGTAAACTGAATTACTCTTACATGTAATTTATTACTAGGGAAAGTAATTATTTTATTTAAAAAAAACAAAAACAACTTCAAATATCTGGAGTTTGCAGTTGAAAGACGTTTGTATAACGCACAACGTGTGTGTGTGTGTGTGTGTGTGTGTGTGTGTGTGTGTGTGTGTGTGTGTGTGTGTGTGTGTGTTAAAAGGTGGGGCCTTTTGCCAAGTGACAGGTGATGTCATCGATGGTTTTAAACGGATGTTTTTTTTTTAGCTTTAAGCGTTAGCGTGCACACACACAGTTTAGAACAGTGGTTCTCAACCTTTTTTCAGTGATGTACCCCCTGTGAATTTTTTTTTGAATTCAAGTACCCC
>NC_084731.1:1144952-1302452 GCF_033978785.1 Entelurus aequoreus
CGGGGCATATACCGGGATAAATCGAGATTTTTCCCGGGCGGTGCGCCAGGAAACTGCAGACCTCTGGAGGACAACAACATCTAGCGAGTGTAACATCTCCGGTGAGTTTTCACCGGAGGAGTTCACAGCTGCCCTCCAGTATACCAAACCAGGCAAGTCTGCTGGGCCTGACAACATCTGCCCAGAACTCGTGCTCCACGCTGCCCCTGCAATGAAGTCCTGGCTGAGAGTTTTCCTGTCTTCTTGCCTGCGCCAACTCCGGATCCCCAGGATTTGGAGAAGGGCCACTGTTGTCGCTATCCCCAAGCCGAACAAGCCAAAGGATGACGTAACGAGCTACAGACCAATCTCGTTGCTCTGCGTCCCCTTTAAAGTCCTCGAGCGCCTGATTCACGCCCGTGTCGAGCCCATCATAGACCCCCACCTCCCCCGGGAGCAGGCGGGTTTTCGACGTGGGAAGTCCACGGTGGATCAGGTCGCCCTCCTTACCCAGAACATCGAGGACTGCTTTGAGGCGAAAAAGAAGGCCGGTGCCGTCTTCATAGACCTGACTGCTGCCTATGACACAGTCTGGCACCGCGGCCTCATCTGCAAACTTCTCCGCCTGCTTCCAGACAGGCACATGGTCAAAATGATCATGGAGCTTGTCTGGAACCGCAGCTTTACTCTCACCACCAGTAACGGAGATAAAAGCAGGTTGCGGCGCCTGAAAAATGGCGTCCCCCAGGGATCTGTCCTGGCTCCCCTCCTGTATAACATCTATACATACGACCTGCCTGCCACAGTCTCACGGAGGTTCGCATACGCAGACGATCTCGCGCTGCTGCACCCCGACAGGGACTGGCAGGCCTTGGAGGGAACTCTAAGCCAGGACATGGAGACTTTAGTGGCTTACCTCCATAACTGGAGATTGAAGCTCAGCGAATCCAAGACGGTGACACAAGCTTTCCACCTATACAATTGGGAAGCGGATCGTGAGATCAGGTTCGAGGTGCGGAAGCCGGATGGGGCTTCCCTTACCCTATGCCGGCCTCGTCCTACACCTGAAGACCCTCGCCCTGACCCTAAATACCTTGGGGTCACCCTGGACAGGTCGCTCACTTTCCGTAAACACCTCTTGGCAACACGCAAGAAACTCAACACCCGCGTCTCACTGCTGAGACGGTTGGTCGGGTCCGGTTGGGGTGCCGGGGCAAGAACTCTGCGAACAGCAGCACTTGCCCTGGTCTACTCAACTGCTGAGTACTGCGCACCTGTCTGGGCGCGCAGTGCTCACTCTAAACAACTTGATGTCCCGATCAACGAAGCCTTGCGTGTTATCACTGGATGCCTGCGCCCCACCCCTGTGGAGCTACTGCCCATCTTAGCAGGCATCCAACCCGCTGAGCTTCGTCGCCAAGGTGCTGTAGCAACTCTGGCGGGCCGGGCAAACATGGATGAGAACCACCTGCTCCATGAAAGGCTCACACTCTCTTCAGAGCCAACGCCCCGCCTCCCCTCCAGAGACCCACTGGTACCAGCCGCCCTGAAGCTCCTGCAGCAATGCAGTGACAACAACATCAGGGCGGCTCACTGGGCGAATCACAAATGGAGCACGGACCTGGAGCATACCATCTCCTCCAGACTCCGTGACTTCATACCTGACACCGGCTCAATACCAGGCCTCTCACTACCACGAGTGGCCTGGGTGAGGCTTAACCGCCTCCGAACTGGTGTCGGTCGCTTTCGCTCAAACATGTTCCAGTGGGGCTTAGCACCTAACGCGACGTGTGAGTGTGGCGCGGAGGAGCAGACTGCCGACCACGTGATCCTGCGTTGCCCGATTTATCGTGCTCCTAATGGTTTGCGTGGCCTGGCGGACCTGGATGACTGCTCGGTGACCTGGCTCACTTCTGTGTGTCCTGACATATGAACGGGAGGGCCCCCCGGGCCTGGGGTGGTAAAAGGCATAGACCCTCGGCCTCAGGTCCGGGTGCCGGAAAACAGCTGCCCATACGATGAAGAATCTTTTGCAATTTGTTTAATGAACAATGGAGACTGCAAAGAAGAAAGTTGTAGGTGGGATCGGTGTATTAGCGGCGAACTACAGCAACACAACCAGGAGGACTTTGAGATGGATAGCAGACGCGCTAGCCGCCGACCGCACGGATGATTGGGTGAAGTCCTTCGTCCTTCCGTCGATCGCTGGAACGCAGGTGAGCACGGGTGTTGATGAGCAGATGAGGGCTGGCTGACGTAGGTGGATAGCTAATGTTTTTATCATAGCTCTGTGAGGTCCCGTTGCTAAGTTAGCTTCAATGACGTCGTTAGCAACAGCATTGTTAATCTTCGCCAGGCTGGAAAGTATTAACCGTGTAGTTACATGTCCACGGTTTAATAGTATTGTTGATCTTCTGTCTATCCTTCCAGTCAGGGGTTTATTTATTTTGTTTCTATCTGCATTCGAGCCCGATGCTATCACGTTAGCTCCGTAGCTAAAGTGTTTCGCCGATGTATTGTCGTGGAGATAAAAGTCACTGTGAATGTCCATTTGGCGTTCTGGACTCTCATTTTCAAGAGGATATAGTATCCCAGGTGGTTTCAAATACAAATGCATGATCCACAATAGAAAAAGGAGAAAGTGTGGAATCCAATGAGCCAGCTTGTACCTAAGTTACGGTCAGAGCGAAAAAAGATACGTCCTGCACTGCACGCTAGTCCTTCACTCTCACGTTCCTCATCCACAAATCTTTCATCCTGGCTCAAATTAATGGGGTAATCGTCGCTTTCTCGGTCCGAATCGCTCTCGCTGCTGGTGTAAACAATGGGGAAATGTGAGGAGCCTTTCAACCTGTGACGTCACGCTACTTTCAACCTGTGACGTCACGCTACTTCCGCTACAGGCAAGGCTTTTTTTTATCAGCGACCAAAAGTTGCGAACTTTATCGTCGATGTTCTCTACTAAATCCTTTCAGCAAAAATATGGCAATATCGCGAAATGATCAAGTATGACACATAGAATGGATCTGCTATCCCCGTTTAAATAAAAACATTTCATTTCAGTAGGCCTTTAAATGGCAAGAAAATGATCCACTTTGTGTACAATTGCAATGAATGGAAATGCCTTCACGCACGCACAAATATTGTTTCTAAATATCATCGAAGATATACATTTCTCCTTGGTCAGCTGCCTGACAAAGACCTGAGTGAGCTGTTAGCTGTCTCTGTGTCAATTAGCAGTTAATTAGCAGCTTGGACCAGATGTGGAGGAGTCAACGCTAGATATGCATCTGCTGGATTCCACTAAATGGGCAGATTGGTCAAACATTTCATTCACGATCACGTCTGCAGACACAATGTCACAATTCACCCAAGAATGAGGTCCAGTGGTGAAGGAAACAAATATAATAATAGTGATATTCTTGTGTTTTGCAGTCAAGAATGTGCCATGACTGAGTGAAGACATGATGGTGTGACCCCCTGACAACACACACCACCACCTGCACAGGACCAATCAGGTCAGGCGGTTCTTGTTGTCGTGACTCCACCGCTGTTTTTAATGAGTGCGCTTCTCACAAAAATGCTCTCTTTAGGAAGAGGCGGGCTGAACCAGCGTCACCTCGAGTGGCTAAGAGTTGCTCTAATGAGATGAGGAGTGTCAATCAAGCGGTCCACCAGTGAGCG
The DNA here is from genome assembly GCF_033978785.1 of Entelurus aequoreus. NCBI lineage: Eukaryota > Metazoa > Chordata > Actinopteri > Syngnathiformes > Syngnathidae > Entelurus > Entelurus aequoreus. The sequence continues at coordinate 1,148,616 of NC_084731.1, forward strand.
GGCACATGCGCGCACGCGTGAGACGAACACAGTTCAAATCCTCGCAAAAAATCCTCAACGTCCGACTGATTTCTGCTCTAATCTTTATGAGTGACAGCGCCTCCGAAGGGTCGACTTGTAGTTTGAGCTGGCAGGCAAAGACGCAACAGGACGTGAAGACCAGAAGCAGAGATCACAGGATGAAGAGGACACTTTGATGATGTCACACTGACCACCAGCTCACTTTGATGATGACACACTGACCACCAGCTCACTTTGATGATGACACACTGACCACCAGCTCACTTTGATGATGACACACTGACCACCAGCTCACTTTGATGATGACACACTGACCACCAGCTCACCATTCCAGCGGGACTTTTGCATGAGCTCAACCATCGGCCAAAATAATGATGATTCCTCTTAAAAAACATTCAACCGCTCTCAAACAGAATCAACATCTTGACTCCACCCACTGAGACGCATTTCCATCGCAAAGGAGGAAGACGCCGGGTTTTGAAGTGGCACGGAGGCAATTAGTGGCATGTAGCATCTCTCTCTCTCCTGGTGTGACAGCCCCTAATCAGAGATGCAATTTGTTCATTAAGAGATTACAAACGAGGCTGCGGCGGCGACACGAGGGTCATGATTAGCGCTCACTAATTGCCTGATATGCTTGTCGGGAGGAGCCCTGCTGGATCACCCACTGCTGCTGTGGCACATTTGCCGCAAATTAAGAGGCAATTCAGACGCTCGCCTCGCTGTCACAGCAGGTCGCTCCCCCGCCCGCTTCTGCCCGGCCTTTATTTCTTTAAAGCGCCGTTGCGCCTGCCAAAGTGCGCGGCTGCAGACGAGAGCGCCAAAGCAAAGGAAGCAGCTTGATGGCGTGAAGTGGCCAATGAAGTAGGTGAACAGAGGGATGGGAGGAGTACGTCTCCTAATGATCCGCTCGGAGGCCCCGAGAGAGAGCCTGGCACTCTAATTGATGTCAAGCGTGTGATTTCACTCTTAATGAAAAAGGAGCCGACAGGAAGTTTTACCTGTTTTATGGGAATAGCTCGCCCGCTGCCGATGCTGTCGGCTCGAGCCTCCAGACTTTTCTTATCCTTCTCCGTCTCACTGGCCTTCCTGGACTGTGGAAGGGACGCGCTTTAACCAGGTTTGACATCATTAATGGTTGCTAATCACACCGCACACGCGCGCTTACGGTGAACAGGTTGGAGCGTCGCTTGGACTGCTTGCGGACGGGCGTGGGCGTGTTGGTGGTCTGCGGCACATCGATGCGCAGCTCTTTCTGGCTGGTGCTCGGTGTGGACGGCACTGATGAGGAGTAGTCACTCAAGCCGCCCCCGCCGTTTGTCGTCTGAATCCAAAAAGGAACAAAAAGAAAATGCAGGCAGAGTCAAAATTACATTTCCCAAACTATGGTTAGAGCAGACCTGGGCAAATGGAGGCCCGGGGGCCACATGGGGCCCGTTAATCTTTTCAATCTGGCCTGCTGGACGTTCCCAAACAATTGTTTTAGATGTAAAGTGTAGCTGCCATTATGAAATGAAAAGTATTATTTTGTAAAAATTTATATCTGCTGAACGCTCCAAACTAAGAACAACTACATCAATCAAAGACAAACTAAGACAAACAAACTAAGACAAACAAACTAAGAACAACTACATCAGTCAAAGACAAACTAAGACAAACAAACTAAGAACAACTACATCAGTCAAAGACAAACTAAGACAAACAAACTAAGACAAACAAACTAAGAACAACTACATCAGTCAAAGACAAACAAAGACAAACAAACTAAGAACAACTACATCAGTCAAAGACAAACTAAGACAAACAAACTAAGACAAACAAACTAAGAACAACTACATCAGTCAAAGACAAACTAAGACAAACAAACTAAGACAAACTAAGAACAACTACATCAGTCAAAGACAAACTAAGACAAACTAAGAACAACTACATCAGTCAAAGACAAACTAAGACAAACAAACTAAGACAAACAAACTAAGAACAACTACATCAGTCAAAGACAAACAAAGACAAACTAAGAACAACTACATCAGTCAAAGACAAACTAAGACAAACAAACTAAGACAAACTAAGAACAACTACATCAGTCAAAGACAAACTAAGACAAACTAAGAACAACTACATCAGTCAAAGACAAACAAACTAAGACAAACTAAGAACAACTACATCAGTCAAAGACAAACAAACTAAGACAAACTAAGAACAACTACATCAGTCAAAGACAAACAAACTAAGACAAACTAAGAACAACTACATCAGTCAAGTACAAGCAAGTAGTTAGCAAGTTAGTTAGTAGAAGTTTATTTTGAACATGCATACAATACAATGAAAATGTAATACATCACATATAGTTGTTTCATTACAGCACGCCCGAAAAGGAGCAGGAAGAAGCAGATCTTATTTAATTCTACCTCTTTTCATACCACAGCAGTTTTCCCATTTCTTTGTTCTCGGTTTGTAACAGAACAGTGAATTAATAACTAAATATACCGTAAGTAAGTAAACACATATTAAATACATCAATAAATATTAGACATGTACACAATAATTAAAGTTCTCATAAATAAATAGTTAATTAATTTATGGTTCACCTAGGAGATGAAAGAGATTATCTCTTGTTTTTTTTAAAGATTGAAGATGTTCATCATAATTCTTGTTGTGTGTACTTTGTGTGAACTTGTAGTTTGAAGAGTTTCTTAAAGTGGATCACATTGCTGCTTTGTTTCATTTCTTTGCTGAATCCATTCCATCATTTAATTCCACATTCAGATATAATAAAGGTTTTAAGTGTTGTACGAGCATACAAATGTTTTAAATTACATTTTCCTCTAAGGTTATATTTCTACTCTTCTGTTGTTGAGTAGAATTGTTGTACATTCTTGGCTAGCAGGTTATAATTTACTTTGTACACCATTTTAGCTGTTTACAAATGCAACAAGTCATTGAATTTCAATAATTGTGATTCAATAAATAAAGTGTTTGTATGTTCTCTATATCCAACATTATGTGTTATTATAACTGATCTTTTTTGTAACAGTTAGAAATGAAGCGCACATTTGTAGTTATGTTCCATATTTCTACACAATAAGTCAGAAAACTGGCAGATGACCACTGATGTCGGATATTAGGGCTGGACAATTCATCGAATTTTGATTTCCATTATGGCTTCTCACCTTTACGAAAATATAATAATCAGAAAAAACAAATAATGCAACATGCATGCAACGCTGGAACGGATAAGGAGCGAATGAGTGGAAGAAAGCAGGTCTACTACAAGTTTGGGATCTTACTATGGTTGCTACTTATTATTCGACACATTGCTTCATCAATAATCACTAAACTCAACAAAAAAATAAGGCATATGATTTTCACGTTCAGAGTCACATAGTTGGCCAATATAATAAATCTGCTGTTAAATGCAGAATATCACAGAAATGTGAGGAGAAGGGAAATTTGTTTGGTAAAATAATAATGTGTCAGGGACCACTCATTCATCCCCTAAAAACCTCGTTAGGAGTCTTTCTTTGTTTACTTACTACTAAAAGACAAGTTGTCTAGTATGTTCAACATTTCATTTAAGGACTCAATTGTTCTTTGATTGCAATAGGCAACATATGTTTAATGTACTGTAAGATTTGTTGTTCACATTAAGCCAATAATTCCAATTTTTGTGATCCCCTTTATTTAGAAAAGTATTTTATTTGATTTTTATTAAGGATCCCCATTAACTGGTTGCCTCAACAACCCACTAGTCTTCCTGGGGTCCACAATTCAATACAATTACAAGTAAAAGCATATAATTATAACTACACAATACATACAAAATGTATTTCAATAAAGTATTGAAATACATTTTGATACAGGTACCAAAATATTGGTATGGGGACAACCCTAGTTGAGACATTAATTTGGCTCTTGTGTCATGTGACTTGATTTGTGTGCAATACACCCTAATACCGTATTTTTCGGAGTATAAGTCGCTCCGGAGTATAAGTCGCACCGGCCGAAAATGCATAATAAAGAAGGAAAAAAAACATATATAAGTCGCACTGGAGTATAAGTCGCATTTTTTTGGGAAATGTATTTGATAAAAGCCAACAGCAAGAATAGACATTTGAAAGGCAATTTAAAATGTCTAAAGAATAGTGAACAACAGGCTGAATAAGTGTACGTTATATGAGGCATAAATAACCAACTGCTATGTTAACGTAACATATTATGGTAAGAGTCATTCAAATAACTATAACATATAGAACATGCTATACGTTTACCAAACAATCTGTCACTCCTAATCGCTAAATCCCATGAAATCTTATACGTCTAGTCTCTTACGTCAATGACATCAATAATATTATACGATATTTTACTAGAATGTGTTCATCATTTCACACATAAGTCGCTCCTGAATATAAGCAAACATGAAAAAAACTATGAAAAAAACTGCGACTTATAGTCCGAAAAATACGGTACAAACATTTACGATGTATAAATAAATACCAACACTTTCATGTCATTGTAGCTCCAATAAGTGACAATAAGCTTATTCCATAAAGGTGATTAAGATCATTTTGATATTTGATTTGATATCAAAAATGTATTTGTAAAAAAATTATAGTGTATTTGGAGTAATCTAGTTTAATTTGTTATTTTTTTAAGAAACGGGTTGAAAATATTGAAATTGAAAAGGCGTAAAATAAATCTTATGGCATAAAACCTCAATGGGCAGTGGTTGGTACTTGGTAGAGTGTAGTTACTTGGTTGACGCAGCTAATGATCTGGGGCCGTACTTATCAAGCTTCTTAGAGTGCCATTTTACACTTAAGTCCTGAGAATTTGCGAAATTTAGTCCTACTCTCAAACTTAAGAATAAAAGCTTTTTATCAACGTTCTTAAGTCTAAGAATCACTCCTACTCTCCACCATATTTTAGAGACCTTCAGAGGTGTCTTAAGTGGTTAGGAGTTGCCAGCAGGGGATGGCACTGAGGCGAGAGAGACGTGTGCGAACATTCAGGGAACGGAACGATGTTCTGGATTTGTTTGATGACGAGCAGCTGATCAAACGGTATCGTTTAGACAGAGCGGATATTATTTTTGTCACAGATTTAATACTTTTCGATTCCTTGTTGATTTCTGCATGTGTCTGCAGTGGGCTAGTATATATAGAGCCACCCACACCAGTTTCAAATTAGTTGCCTAATTAATGAATTGGAAAGAAAATGTTATGACAGTAGCGTATGTGTGTGGCCGTGAGGTGAGTGACGTCAGTGAGTGTGTGGGCGAGAGAAGAGAGGGAGCGGTAGCGTGAGTACTAGCGTGAGTACTAGTTTGTTTTGTATTATTTTGTAGTTTATTGTCAAAATATACACTCCCATTGTCCACTGAAATATTTCCAAGATATTTCTTTATTCTTAGACAACGGATTCCCTTCCGTGATTGGTCATTTCTATGGACACAGAAATGACGTCACCTAAAATTGCGTTTACGGCACATAGTAATGTCGTAATTCAGCTCTGAGTGTGACACTTAAGATTCAGTCCTACACTTCGCTGAAAGTGTGAGTAAGACGCTTGATAACTAACTTTTAAGTGCAGCTTTCAGCCAAGAATTTATTTACTCTTAAGTCAACTCTTAGCAGACTTCTTAGGAGTCATTCTAAGAAGCTTGATAAGTACGGCCCCTGGTGTACACACCCTGCCCTGCCTGACCAGAATGGTAGCTAATGACCTGGTGTACACACCCTGCACTGCCTGACCAGAGTGGTAGCTAATGACCTGGTGTACACACCCTGCACTGCCTGACCAGAATGGTAGCTTTGTGAACACAATTGTGTCCCCGTGGTCAAAAGGAACAAAGGAGGGGCAAAGTAATGGGTAAGCAGACATTGCATCTGAAGTCGTCCCACTGACCTGGTTGGCCTGGACGCTGGGCACCTGGGTGGCACAGACGGACGAGTGACTGGGAGAGTTGGGCAGTGATTTACACGGGCCGATGGACAGCTGCTGCTTCTTCCTAATGGCCACGATCTTCTGAGCAACTGCAATAAAAAGGCGCGAGTGTTAATGCTTTGCTGAGATATTGCGTACCACAGCACTGTCACCATATTTCTTCTTCCAACACCGCCCACAAAAAGAACACACTTTTTACAGAAAGTTCTAATAACATTTCAGGATGAACCTAAAATGCACTATAACCTAAACAAGTGAGTTTCATTTGACATATGTTCAACTGTTCAATGTCTCAGTCCTTTGTGCACAATTGCTCTTTTATAGTATCAAGTATTAAACGGCATAGACCAGAGAATGCCCTGGTTCTATTCAAATTGGTATTAAAACAATTCTCGTCATCATGTTGTTCACATTTTGACATCCTGGGACTGAGACCAGACTTACAACTGATGTGGTCACTGAGCTGAGTGTGTCACAAAGTCTCAATTGATATACAAAGACTGCAAGGTAGGATGTTAGCATAGTACAGGCCTTTCTTTTGACAGTTCAAAGTACTGTTGTGAATTTAATCCAGGGGTCACCAACCTTTTTGAACCAAGAGCTACTTCTTGGGTAGTGATTAATGCGAAGGGCTACCAGTTTGATACACACTTAAACAAATAGCCAGAAATAGCCCATTTGCTCAATTTACCTTTAACTCTATGTTATTATTAATAATTAATGATATTTACACTTAATTGAACGGTTTAAAAGAGGAGAAAAGATGAAAAAAATGACAATTAAATTTTGAAAGATAGTTTATCTTCAATTTCGACTCTTTAAAATTCAAAATTCAACCGAAAAAAGAAGAGAAAAAACTGCTATGTAGTCGCTTGCTATAAATAGTAAATAGCCATAAGTAGTGGTTGTGCAAGGCAAAGCTTGTCTACGAGTCGAGTCGAGTCAAGTCAGCGGTGGGTACCGCGGCAAAGCACCGACACATCAGCATCTTGTGGAACTTGGAGGTAAGCTTGTATGTGGTGACTTGTTCATTAGCTCTGTTCCAATAAACACCGTTCTTTTAATTGCGCTCGTTAAACTTGGTTGATGAGGAGCCCATCATAAACATTTACCCCCCACTGGCAAGAGAATCCATGAAGTGAAAAAACAGACCACTTCAGGTTTTACTTTACATAATGACTTCTAAATTGACTTGACCTCAATTCTGGCACAACCTCTTTTAAAGACGAGGTTGGACACAAGATGATCATTACCCAAATCAGTACTTTGTTATCAGCAAGCTTTAATGGCCGTTCATGACACGGATAGCCTCAAACAGTAGGCAGGATTGGGTAAATTATTATTTTATTAATTATTATAATTATTTGATTAAGATGATTAAGTTAAAGTTAAAGTATCAATGATTGTTACACACACACTAGCTGTGGTGAGATTATCTTCTGCATCTGCGCTGGGAATCATTAAGTGTACCGTATTTTTCGGAGTATAAGTCGCACCGGCCGAAAATGCATAATAAAAAAGGAAAAAAACATATATAAGTCGCACTGGAGTATAAGTCGCATTTTTTGGGGAAATGTATTTGATAAAAGCCAACAGCAAGAATAGACATTTAGAATAGAAAAGAATAGAAAATACTTTATTGATCCCTGGGGGAATTCAGCACCACAGTTTGCTCACAATAGACAATAATAATAATAAATAATATAATATACATAATATATTATATATAATATATGAATAATATAAATATATTCTACATATATTCTACATTTAAGTGCAGTCAAGGAACATGTGCATTAGGCAATTTAAAATGTCTAAAGAATAGTGAACAACAGGCTGAATAAGTGTACGTTATATGAGGCATAAATAACCAACTGCTATGTTAACGTAACATATTATGGTAAGAGTCATTCAAATAACTATAACATATAGAACATGCTATACGTTTACCAAACAATCTGTCACTCCTAATCGCTAAATCCCATGAAATCTTATACGTCTAGTCTCTTACGTCAACGACATCAATTATGTTATTGGATATTTTACTAGAATGTGTTAATAATTTCACACATAAGTCGCTCCTGAGTATAAGTCGCACCCCCCGGCCAAACTATGAAAAAAACTGCCACTTGTAGTCCGAAAAATACGGTGCTTCCTTACAAAAATAGGAACAATCCACAATTGAAATATCATAAAGACATTATAAATTAAAGCTAGTGTATGCCATTGGCTAAAAAAATTATTTAGTGTACGTAAAAAAATATAAGAAAAACTGGCTAGCATTTGTTACCATTAATGGTTTTAAAGAAGAGATCAAATAAATAAACGTCTATATTATTCACAATTAGAAATTACATTTGGCTTGAAGAATATGGTGTTCATGGCTGTCACTCCCAGATGGCGTGGAGTCATGGCTTCTTGTGTGTGTGTGTGTGTGTGTGTGTGTGTGTGTGTGTGTGTGTGTGTGTGTGTGTGTGTGTGTGTGTGTGTGTGTGTGTATATATAATGGTTGCAGCATGTTTGAAGCTTGTTGTGTTTGATAAAGAGCGTATTAATGGGGAAATCCTTCTTTAGCTGACCACCTTGTTTTTACCACACAGTACAGCCCTGCCATTGCACATGTACTCTAACTCTTCTATCCACATGAGTCCAAGCACAAGAGTATTTTGGAGCAGTGTTCACAGACTATTTGCTTGCCATCACGGGCGAGTAATGGTGGGAGAGACTTTGGGTGTTGTGGATGCTGTAAAACATTCAAAGCCTTGATGCAATGGCATGGATCCATTATTTTGTCTGGATGTGCACACCATTCCAAGCACGCGTGTGGTGTGTGGCTGCGGGGTGGAGACTGGTGGGATGCATGCCTGAAGAGAGGCGAGGCGTGCGGGCGTATTTAGGGGTTAAAATGATGTCATATTATCCTAATATTTTCGGGACCGATCAGTAAAATCCCAACGATTAGTCAGGTTACCGACTCCTCTTCTACATAACTGATTGATAAAGTCGTTGGAATTATGTTTTTTTTCCTTTGTGTTACAATCCGTTTGGAGCTTAAGCCCTATTATTTACACTTACCATATTTTTCGGACTATAAATCGCAGTTTTTTTCGTAGTTTGGCCGGGAGTGCGACTTATACTCAGGAGCGACTTATGTGTGAAATGATTAACACATTAGCGTAAAATATCCCAATAATATTATTGATGTCATTCACGTAAGAGACTAGACGTATAAGATTTCATGGGATTTAGCGATTAGGAGTGACAGATTGTTTGGTAAACGTATAGCATGTTCTATATCAGGGGTCACCAACGCGGTGCCCGCGGGCACCAGGTAGCCCGTAAGGACCAGATGAGTAGCCCGCTGGCCTGTTCTAAAAATAGCTCAAATAGCAGCACTTACCAGTGAGCTGCCTCTATTTTTTTAATTTTATTTATTTACAATCAAGCTGGTCTCGCTTTGCTCGACATTTTTAATTCTAAGAGAGACAAAACTCAAATAGAATTTGAAAATCCAAGGAAATATTTTAAAGACTTGGTCTTCACTTGTTTAAATAAATTCATTAATTTTTTTAATTTGCTTCTTATAACTTTCAGAAAGACAATTTTAGAGAAAAAATACAACCTTAAAAATGATTTTAGAATTTTTAAACACATATACCTTTTTACCTTTTAAATTCCTTCCTCTTCTTTCCTGACAATTTAAATCAATGTTCAAGTAAATTAACTGTTTTTATTGTAAAGAATAATAAATACATTTTAATTTAATTCTTCATTTTAGCTTCTGTTTTTTCGACGAAGAATATTTGTGAAATATTTCTTCAAACTTATTATGATTAAAATTCAAAAAAAAAATTCTGGCAAATCTAGAAAATCTGTAGAATCAAATTTAAATCTTATTTCAAAGTCTTTTGAATTTCTTTTAAAATTTTTGTTCTGGAAAATGTAGAAGAAATAATGATTTGTCTTTGTTAGAAATATAGCTTGGTCCAATTTGTTATATATTCTAACAAAGTGCAGATTGGATTTTAACCTATTTAAAACATGTCATCAAAATTCTAAAATTAATCTTAATCAGGAAAAATGACTAATGATGTTCCATAAATTATTTTTTTAATTTTTTCAAAAAGATTCAAATTAGCTAGTTTTTCTCTTCTTTTTTTCGGTTCAATTTTGAATTTTAAAGAGTCGAAATTGAAGATAAACTATGTTTCAAAATTTAATTGTCATTTTTTTTCGTGTTTTCTCCTCTTTTAAACCATTCAATTAAGTGTAAATATCATTAGTTATTAATAATAACATACAGTTAAAGGTAAATTGAGCAAATTGGCTATTTCTGGCAATTTATTTAAGTGTGTATCAAACTGGTAGCCCTTCGCATTAATCACTACCCAAGAAGTAGCTCTTGCTTTCAAAAAGGTTGGTGACCCCTGTTCTATATGTTATAGTTATTTGAATGACTCTTACCATAATATGTTACGTTAACATACCAGTTGGTTATTTATGCCTCATATAACGTACACTTATTCAGTCTGTTGTTCACTATTCTTTAGACATTTTAAATTGCCTTTCAAATGTTGGCTTTTATCAAATACATTTCCCCCAAAAATGCGACTTATACTCCAGTGCGACTTATATGTTTTTTTCCTTCTTTATTATGCATTTTCGGCGGTGTGACAATCATTGCTACTTTAACTTGAACAAACCCTGAGCTAAGGTTGCATCTTTCTTATGACACAAAGCAAAATGTCGTTGCTAGTCAAAATTGTTTTGTATTATTTTTACTAGGGGAAAAAAACCCAGCACATTTGATGTTTGTTTGACAATATGTTTCAATAATGTGTCTGAAAAGCAACAAATGTTTAAAAAAATACCACATAAAGCTGGATGGAGCTGCTGTTTGCTAGGTTGGCGTGTGCGTGCCCAACAGGCGGCAATGCAAGGGTTAAGAACAGTTATGATAAGGATGTGCTAAATATTTAAACTGCACATTTAATGCAATTTATCTTTCAATCTCACTCAATCATCCCTTTTAATTATCAATCTCAGTCCTGGTGTGAGAGGTGGCCACTCATCTAATGGAAACGTCAAGTTCAGATTTATGGTGGGACGGCACATAAAGACAGGGGGGCTTGCCGCTGAGTCTGCAGTCTGTGAAGTTCAAGTGTGACGTGACAGAAGACGTTTCAAGTTGAAACATTATTTTCCATGTTCTTTCTTCCGCAAGAATGCTGCCTTTGCTAAGCTACCGGCAATATTTAACACACTAGTCCCGGGGTGTCAAACTCATTTGAAGTCAGTTGTGACTGCGTTCAGAGGGCTGCTTGTAACAGTGAATATATATATTAGGGCTGCAACAACTAATCGATTAAATCGATTAAAATCGATTATAAAAATAGTTGGTGATTAATTTAGTCATCGATTCGTTGGAACTATGCTATGCGCATGCGCGTAGGTTTTTTTGTATTTTATTTAAAACATTTTTTTTTTTTTTTTATAAACCTTTAATTATAAACTGCAACATTTACAAACAGCTGAGAAACAATAATCAAAATAAGTACAAAAACAGTACAAAACAGCACCAGGGCGGCGCTGAGGCTACGTCTCACGAGGTGGCGTAAGCTAGCCAATGATGTGTCATGTGCAGCTCACGTGACCACGCCGTCTGGAAACATTCGAAAAATGGTGCAGGTAAACCGTACGGATAGTTTAGCGGAGAAACATCTTGAGGTTATTGCTTCAATGGAGAAAAGTGTACGACCTAAGTGGTCCAAAGTGTGGGAACACTTCACTTTAAAGACTTCAAAGAAGAGTGTTTCCTGCAAAATGGCACGGAAGTACAACATTGCTTCAGGAGCACCTGAAGAAGAAACATGTTGCAGCCATGGATGAAGGGAGGAACTCACAGTTCGTAACTTTTTAAGTCCATAGTGGCAACAAGCATTCATGAGTTCAGCTTTTTTGTGAGTAACTTTAAAGTTCTGCCTTTGTTGCAACGCGGGGCTGATGATGTGTCTCCGGCACATTTGACTCCGTTTTGAGAGAGAAAACGCACGGTTACCAATTTAGAAATAAACGTAACGGACAGAAATATCTCAGGTTGGTTTCATAATGGATCAATGTAGCCGGGCCGATAAAGCTATATAAATATATTTAGATTTGAGTGACGCTTTAGTATAACTAAACGTTATGAAGGTGCTGGAATATTTCATGCTATTATTCAGAGGCAGCCTAAAATGAATCCTTTATTATTCACAACAGAAACGTGTACAATATCTGATTCAGTTCTGATGAGTTACATTTCTGTGTTATTATTGGTGTATGCTGCACCCCCAATGTCCACAACATGGTGCCAGTATGCTGGGTTTTTCAATAAAATACTGGAAAGGATAGAAATGTAGTTTGTCTCTTTTAACCGATTATTAATCGATTAATCCAAGTAATAATCGACAGATTAATCGATTATCAAATTAATTGTTAGTTGCAGCCCTAATATATATATATATATATATATATATATATATATATATATATATATATATATATATATATATATATATATATATATATACTGTACTCATATAAACTCATGAGGATTTGCATTTGATTAGTAGATTTTTTAACTACAAATAGATGGACAACTTGCTATGAAATCATAAGTCAAGGTGACAAGCAGATATTAACGTATTTACCTTTATTTTGACAAAATTATTTGAGTACTACAGTATAGTATTTGTCGCATGATCAAATAATACTCAAGTTTAAAAGATACCGTATTTCCTTGAATTGGAGCGGGGAATATAGTATTCGCACGTCTAGAATTACTGCCGGGTCAAACTCGTTTCTCAAAATAATTAACGCATGCTTGGCCTTATCGCCGGTTCATTATTAACGGCCGATCTAATTTGTTTCGCAAAATATTAATTTTATTATCGCATGTGTATAATTTTCGCCGGGTCAAACTCGTTTCGCAAAATATTTAGCATATGTCTAGAATTTCCGCCGGGTCAAATTTGTTACGTCACGAGTGACGCTTTACCTGTCCTCATTTTCAAAATGGAGGAAGCTGCTTTCAGTAGTTTACAATCGCACAAAGGAAAAAAGAAAAATAGTTATTCAGTAGGATTTAAGGTCCAAGCTATTGAATACTGGTACAGTATGCTAAAGAGAACAGTAAGCAGCTATGTTTTATTAATATACCGTAGCTGCATGTGTCAAATACGGTATGAGTCATTAAATGACTCCCGCCTCCTGGTGGTAGAGGGCGCTAGTGATCCTTCTTGCGACTTCCGGTACTGCAGAAGAAGTGACTACACGCAGCAACAGATCGTCTTTTTTTTCCCTCTCGCCTGAACTTTTAACATGGAGGATTACATACCGGTATCTAAAATAAAACAGTTTTCTAAACTGGACTTTCAATGGAAGCAGGAGGTAATAATTAAAGGAATATCTCCATCGAGACAGAGAGACTTTTAAAACTGAAGAAAGAAAATAAGGAAGACTTCTATAACCAAATTATCGATGCTTTTGGTCAGAAGGAGCTGCAAATGGACTCCATTTATAAGTACAGGTAAGACCATAATAACGTTTTTTTTAATTAAATGTGCTTTTCATGATGGTATGCTTACATCACACTCAAAGCGCACGCCTAAATTTACCGCATTCCTTTTGGTAAACGCCGGAGTGAGAAGAGGTTTTAAAATAATTAGCGCATGCACAGCCATCCCGCAGGCTTCCGGTAAACGCCGGAGTGACAGGAGGTTTTAAATTAATTAACGCCCCTGCGGCTATTCAAGGAAATACGGTATGCAATTGATAAATGTTTCCCTTTCAAAACGGAAAGAACGAAATCATTTAGTAAGACAGATAAAGTATTTTATTGAGATATAATTTCCACATAAAACGATGTGGCGGTCCAGGTCTCGCCCCCGGGCTTTAAGTTAGACACCTGTGCACTGGTCAATAGACATAAAACGATCATTTAATGCTTAGTGGGGTTGTGATGATTTAGCGCAGGTCTATTATTCAACTGGCAGAGTTCAAACTAGGGTTGCTAACGTATGCAGTACTCCCACCACACCACAGGGGGCAGCAGTGTTACAAGGAGGTGGCAGTGAGGTGAGTAAAAGAAGACTACTCATTTAACCCTGAAAAAAATCGAATTAAATTGCGAAAATCTGACTTTTAACAATGAGTGGACAACAAAGGATGAATGTTCTGCCCCGAGGGAGGACAAGAAAGGATGAATGTTCTCCCCAAAGGGAGGTGCTCCAATATGGTTTTTCCTGTCTGACCTTTTAAGCGCCGGACACGGTTCTGGACAAGCAGCAACAACGGTAGAAATCCCCGCATGTAACTTAGACTTAGACAAACTTTAATGATCCACAACTTGTAAGCTTCATCACAAAATGTGGTCAACTCTATGTAAGTAAACATTGTGCTTAAAGATATTTGACTTGTTTTTATTCAAGTTGCTGACTTTGTAGTGTCTTTTGCATTCGTGGTCATGTTGTTTTTTTTGTATGAGTAACTGACGATCAAAGCTCGTTTTACACATGTAGTGCTAAATTTGACCATTAGAGGACGATAACGCTGTACCTTACACTTAAAGGCCTACTGAAAGCCACTACTAGCGACCACGCAGTCTGATAGTTTATATATCAATGATAAAATCTTAACATTGCAACACATGCCAATACGGCCGGGTTAACTTATAAAGTGACATTTTACATTTCCCGCTAAACTTCCGCTTGAAAACGTCTATGTATGATGACGTATGCGCGTGACGTCAATGGTTGAAACGGAAGTATTGGGACACATTGTATACAATACAAAAAGCTCGGTTTTCATCTCATAATCCCACAGTATTCTGGACATCTGTGTTGGTGAATCTTTTGCAATTTGTTTAATGAACAATGAAGACTGCAAAGAAGAAAGTTGTAGGTGGGATCGGTGTATTAGCGGCTGGCTGCAGCAACACAACCAGGAGGACTTTGACTTGGATAGCAGACGCGCTAGCCGACGCTAGACGCAGATCGCACGGATGATCGGGTGAAGTCCTTCGTCGCTCTGTCAATCGCTGGAACGTAGGTGAGCACGGGTGTTGACGAGCAGATGAGGGCTGGCTGGCGTAGGTGGATAGCTAATGTTTTTAGCATAGCTCTGTGAGGTCCCGTTGCTAAGTTAGCTTCAATGGCGTCGTTAGCAACAGCATTGTTAAGCTTCGCCAGGCTGGAAAGTATTAACCGTGTATTTACATGTCCATGGTTTAATAGTATTGTTGATCTTCTGTCTATCCTTCCAGTCAGGGGCTTATTTCTTTTGTTTCTATCTGCAGTTAAGCCCAATGCTATCACGTTAGCTCCGTAGCGTGGAGATAAAAGTCACTGTGAATGTCCATTTGGCGTTCTCGACTCTCATTTTCAAGAGGATATAGTATCCCAGGTGGTTTAAAATACAAATCCGTGATCCACAATAGAAAAAGGAGAGAGTGTGGAATCCAATGAGCCAGCTTGTACCTAAGTTACGGTCAGAGCGAAAAAAGATGCGTCCTGCATTGTACTCTAGTCCTTCACTCTCAAGTTCCTCATCCACGAATCTTTCATCCTGGCTCAAATTAATGGGGTAATCGTCGCTTTCTCTGTCCGAATCTCTCTCGCTGTTGGTGTAAACAATGAGGAAATGTGAGGAGCCTTTCAACCTGTGACGTCACGCTACTTCCGGTACAGGCAAGGCTTTTTTTTTATCAGCGACCAAAATTTGCGAACTTTATCGTCGATGTTCTCTACTAAATCCTTTCAGCAAAAATATGGCAATATCGCAAAATGATCAAGTATGACACATAGAATGGATCTGCTATCCCCGTTTAAATAAAAACATTTCATTTCAGTAGGCCTTTAATTTTTATATGTGTAAAAATATGCAAAATACACAATGAACGTTATACTTTTGTAATGTTTACATTTTTAGTCTTACAAAGCTAAATGAAGGAAGAAGTGCAAAGAAATAAAACTGAGGAAGGGAAAGATTTCAAAAGAAGGAACATCAATCCTCAACAAAACCTCTGGAGCTTCTGTTTCTTCATTCCGTTAACTAGCTCTACAAGAATGGACTAGCTTGGGCAGATGAATGAATGCATTGACAGTGCCGTGTGAAAGTGAATGTGTTTACTTTGTCATTAGGTAAACACAGTCTCGGAGGCGTTTAACCCGCAGAGGCACTTTTGACGAAACATCCGTCCGGCCCTTGGGCCCTCGAAACTGCGGCCCTCTTCATTATGTAGTTAAATAGCCCCGGTTTAGGGCTGACTATGTTTGCATTGAATTAGTGTTTGCTTCACGACTCACACACACAAAAACAACACAAACAACTTGACTTACTCTTCATGGTCCACTTCCCATTACAGCCATTGTGCAGCCTGCAGGTGAACTTTATGTGTGTGTGTGTGTGTGTGTGTGTGTGTGTGTGTGTGTGTGTGTGTGTGTGTGTGTGTGTGTGTGTGGTGCAGTGGATGAGCATTAATGTCTCATTACAAGAGCACAGATCTCAGCTTGTTAGTCAGTGTGAACGAAGCGCCCGGCTTGCACACTCTGACAGATGAGAAAGAAGCAACAAAGAGGGCGAGGGTGTGTGTCTGCGTGTTTGGGGTTCATGTCGGCGTAATTAGGCTAATTAAATTAGCACGCTGATGGACGAGGGACCACGGGAGCGTCACCCACACCCCTACCCCCCTCGGTCCCTCACACAGAGGTCACTCCTCCAAACCGGACGAGGCTTCACTTCTCATTACACGTTTAACGCGCATGGTGTGTGTGCGTGTGCGGTCACGCTGCCAAACAAAGAAGCTGCTCTCTACGCATCTGCAAACAATTGAAGGGAAATAAACGTCTTTAAAATACGTCATTCTTTTTGCTTCACATCATGTGAATCAATGTCACCTTTTTCAAACTTTAATCATTGATTGTAGATTTTTTTTTAACAGTTATTTCCCTGAGTGAGCCAACTAAAGATTGTGTAGATGCAGCCATGCAGCGCTGCTATTCTCCAAGTTTGCTATTGTTAATGCATGGCTACTTAAAACAATGTTGTGTTACAGGTGAGGAACAGCGTGCAGGAATGGATGTGCAGTGGGCGTGTCGCTAACACGGCACACCCAATCTATGTTGACCAGACAAATGGCGTTCACATCATTATCACAAATTGATATTTTCCCAGCCATAATTATCACTGCCAGTAGTAGTTAGGTACAAGCAACTATAGTGGCTGAACATGAGTGAATACATTTAGTTAAAATAATACAATACTTTAATAGTAGTAGTTAGCGGACATGTCTCTGAGTGTTTTAGTGTGTGTTCTAAGCTGTGACACTGAACAGGATCTATAATATGGAACTGAAGGGCTGGATGATGTCAATTTAGTGATCAACACACAAGCACAAGGACTCAGTCACACACACACACACACACACACACACACACACACACACACACACACACACACACACACACACACACACACACACACACACACACACACACACACACACACACACACACACACACACACACACACACACACACACACACACACACACACACACACTTTGTTGATCAAGGCAGACCACAAACTGCACTGTTTGTGCTCCTGCACCGCCCCCTGCAGGACAAACACAGCCATGACAACTGAAAGCAGACACACAAACAAAACAGAAGCAACTCCAAACGTTGCTAACAGTGTTAGGAAAACTACTTTCAAAGAGTAATTTGTCACAGTTTCTTTCAAAAAACAAAAAATGAATTATTGCTTTGGAATTCCTCATGTGTTCTGTTGAGAGATGTTTCATGAGATTAGAGTGACTTACAACTAACATGGACTCTTTGCTTTGAGACACAATGTACACCATATATGTATGTTCTTGCCTTGTGTGGCGTTGAAATAGTGGCTGTACCCGCACCATGAAAACATTAAAGGCCTACTGAAATGAATTTTTTTAATTTAAACGGGAATAGCAGATCTATTCTATGTGTCATACTTCATCATTTTGCGATATTGCCATATTTTTGCTGAAAGGATTTAGTAGAGAAAATCGACGATAAAGTTCGCAACTTTTGCTCGCTGATAAAAAAAAGCCTTGCCTGTAGCGGAAGTAGCGTGACGTCACAGGAGCTAGTATTCCTCACAATTCCCCGTTGTTTACAATGGAGCGAGAGAGATTCGGAGCGACAAAGCGACGATTACCCCATTAATTTGAGCGAGGATGAAAGATTCGTGGATGAGGAACGTTAGAGTGAAGGACTAGAGTGCAGTGCAGGACGTATCTTTTTTCGCTCTGACCGTAACTTAGGTACAAGCTGGCTCATTGGATTCCACACTCTCTCCTTTTTCTATTGTGGATCAAAGGATTTGTATTTTAAACCACCTGGGATACTATATCCTCTTGAAAATGAGAGTCGAGAACGCGAAATGGACATTCAAAGTGACTTTTATCTCCACGACAATACATCGGTGACACACTTAGCTACTGAGCTAACGTGATAAATGCAGATAGAAACAAAATACTTAAATCCCTGACTGGAAGGATAGACAGAAGATCAACAATACTATTAAACCATGGACATGTAACTACACGGTTAATAATTCTCAGCCTGGTAAAGCTTAACTATGCTGTTGCTAACGACGCTAAGGCTAATTTAGCAACTTAGCAACCGGACCTCACAGAGCTATGATAAAAACATTAGCGCTCCACCTACGCCAGCCAGCCCTCATCTGCTCATCAACACCCGTGCTCACCTGCGTTCCAGCGATCGACGAAGGACTTCATCCGTGGGTTTGGCGGCTAGCATCGGCTAGGCGTCTGCTATCAGGGCAAGTAGTCCTTGTTGTGTTGCTGCAGCCAGCCGCTAATACACCGATCCCACCTACAGCTTTCTTCTTTGCAGCTTCCATTGTTCATTAAACAAATTGCAAAAGATTCACCAACACAGATGTCCACAATACTGTGGAATTATGAAATGAAAACAGAGCTTTTTCTACGGGCTCCGAATACGTCCCTTGTCCTCGTGACGTCACATGCACACGTCAGCATAATAAAACGTTTTTAACCGGAAGTGTGGCGGCAAATGTAAAATGTCACTTTATAAGTTAACCCGGCCGTATTGGCATGTGTTGCAATGTTAAGATGTCATCATTGATATATAAACTATCAGACTGCGTAGTAGTGGCTTTCAGTAGGACTTTAAAGGATGTTGGCATTTCCATGACTGTGATTGGTGGCATGAGTATATATGTATGACACCTTAGGGCAGTGTTTCTCAAAGTGTGGGGAATAGAGACATGACAGGTGGGGCGCGAGGAACGGGAGGACTTTCACTTTACATTTTTTTAATTTTATTATATTCTTAGATTATTTTTTTTACTATGCTTTCATTTTCTATACACACTGTAAATCACTTTGTGATTCTGTCTGTGAAATCTGCTATATAAATAAATGTAAATTACTTATTTTTCCCGTAGGCTTTAAATTTCTAGGTAGGAGCGAAAGTTTGACAGACATAGCAACAGTAACTAATGGGGGCGGGGCTAAGCGGAGCTGTGTCCATTCTTCTCCCCTTTGCCACGTCTTATCTGTGTGAGATAGGCTTTTCAGCTGTTGCTTCACTCAAAACGAAGTACAGGTCTCAGCTGAACGTCATTGAGCATGACTTAAGAGTGGCAGTGTCAAGCCTGCAACCCCCATTTGAAAAGCTGTGCAGTGCAAAACAGGCTCATTGCAGCCACTAATGCTGGAGTACTGTAAAACTCATGTTCACTTGCCCTGTCTTGCCAAATGCATAGCTCCTCCTTTTTTTTTTGTTGCAAAGATAGCAAAGTGGCACTTTTATTTGATTTATTATTGAACTTGATGCAAGTTATAACACTTTTATTTGATTTATTATTGAACTTGATGCAAGTTATAACACTTTTATTTGATTTATTATTGAACTTGATGCAAGTTATAACACTTTTTTTTTATTTATTATTGAACTTGATGCAAGTTATAACACTTTTATTTGATTTATTATTGAACTTGATGCAAGTTATTTGATTTATTATTGAACTTGATGCAAGTTATTTGATTTATTATTGAACTTGATGCAAGTTATAACACTTTTATTTGATTTATTATTGAACTTGATGCAAGTTATTTGATTTATTATTGAACTTGATGCAAGTTATAACACTTTTATTTGATTTATTATTGAACTTGATGCAAGTTATAACACTTTTATTTGATTTATTATTGAACTTGATGCAAGTTATTTGATTTATTATTGAACTTGATGCAAGTTATAACACTTTTATTTGATTTATTATTGAACTTGATGCATGTTAAAACACTTTTATTTGATTTATTATTGAACTTGATGCAAGTTATAACACTTATTTGATTTATTATTGAACTTGATGCAAGTTATAACACATTTGATTTATTATTGAACTTGATGCAAGTTATAACACTTTTATTTGATTTATTATTGAACTTGATGCAAGTTATTTGATTTATTATTGAACTTGATGCAAGTTATAACACTTTTATTTGATTTATTATTGAACTTGATGCAAGTTATAACACTTTTATTTGATTTATTATTGAACTTGATGCAAGTTATTTGATTTATTATTGAACTTGATGCAAGTTATAACACTTATTTGATTTATTATTGAACTTGATGCAAGTTATTTGATTTATTATTGAACTTGATGCAAGTTATAACACTTTTATTTGATTTATTATTGAACTTGATGCAAGTTATAACACTTTTATTTGATTTATTATTGAACTTGATGCAAGTTATAACACTTTTATTTGATTTATTATTGAACTTGATGCAAGTTATAACACTTATTTGATTTATTATTGAACTTCATGCAAGTTATTTGATTTATTATTGAACTTGATGCAAGTTATAACACTTTTATTTGATTTATTATTGAACTTGATGCAAGTTATTTGATTTATTATTGAACTTGATGCAAGTTATAACACTTTTGTTTTATTTATTATTGAACTTGATGCAAGTTATTTGATTTATTATTGAACTTGATGCAAGTTATTTGATTTATTATTGAACTTGATGCAAGTTATAACACTTATTTGATTTATTATTGAACTTCATGCAAGTAATAACACTTTTATTTGATTTATTATTGAACTTGATGCAAGTTATTTGATGTATTATTGAACTTGATGCAAGTTATAATACTTTTGTTTTATTTATTATTGAACTTGATGCAAGTTATTTGATTTATTATTGAACTTGATGCAAGTTATAACACTTTTGTTTTATTTATTATTGAACTTGATGCAAGTTATTTTATTTATTATTGAACTTGATGCAAGTTATACCACAGCTGCACAGTTATTTTATTTATTATTGAACTTGATGTTATTTTATGTTATTGAGTTTGAATGTATACAACTTGATGTTACTTGATGTTCAATAAACTTGAAAATGTTAAGCTTGGCATTAGCGTTGTGTTGGGGCGATGGGGGCAGGCGGGGCTTGAAAACTCCCCCTTATCCAAAGTGGGGGATGACAAAACAAGTTTGAGAGCCACTGCCTTAGGGGATCTGCTCCAATTTTGTTGTTCTCTGAACCTGTTCACTGTAATAATGACAATACAACTCTACTCTATTCTATAAAGTCAGACTGTGTCTGAATGCTACAATAATAACGTGCCACATTTCACGGTCGGTAACTAACAGCGTTGTAATGATTGAAAGGGTAATTCATCAGATTACCCGTTACAAGAAAAGAATAACAGCATTAGTATTGTCATCATTTTGAAACACCTAACACTGGCTGTCAAACATGCCAACACTAAAAGTGTCTCGGAACCATAAAAACTAAGTTCTTTCCTATTGTTGGCACTGTAGGTTTTGGATCTTTTGAACTTCATTGCTGTTCTGTTTGAGCTAAATAGCTGAGCGGGTCAATTTCCCCCCTAATTGACGTGCGATTAAGAGTTGGCAAATGTGCAGTGTGACCTTCCCACAGGAGTGGACTCTGCAGTCAAGATTCTCACCATCTTGGAAGACTCGCTCCACATTCAAGCCGTAGGTGGCGCAGGTTTCGTAGTAGGTGCAGCGCTTTAGGTCGTTGGAAAGTTTTCTGGCCCGGCTGTCGTCGATCACCCTCGGGTTTGATGAGCTGATGGCATCTGAAACATATTTGTGTCATTGAAAGGATTTCCTTTAGATGTTAAAGCCAAATATCCGATATTCCCACATCACTCTCCCTATTAGTTTTTAATCAACACTTCTGTCACTCTTGACATGTTCACTTATTTGTCTCATTTATCCTCCACACTTCATGCTAGTGTGCTTTTAAAGAAAGTTGTACCTACATTCTGATTCTGATTCTGAACAAGGCACTGTATTGGGTTCAACAAAGTGATTAAATGGGTGTTATTTCATGTCTGGAGGGCTATAATCATGTTTTAGAAGGTTGTAAATAGGCTGGCACTGCAAAAAGTGAAATCTAAGTAAGATGAAATATGTCAAATAAGGTGATGTTTGCTTATTTTCTGTCTGATAAGATCATTCTTCTCACTAAGCAGATTTGATGTTAGAGTGTTTTACTTGTTTGAAGTGTTTTGCTCCTAAATGATCTCAGTAAGATATTACAGCTTGTTGCTGAGATTTGATGAGCTATATTGAGTAAAATATCAAGTGTTGTGTTATCAACACTCACAAGTAGAAAACTACTTTTTTAAAGTCATCATTTCTTATTTCAAGTATGAACAAAAACAATCATGACTTTGACACGATTGTGTCTCATAATTAAAACAGATGACAGCCAAATGGACTTTGCTGTTTTATTTCCAATGAAACAATAGAAAACACGTACTCATATAGTAGTACAGTTGGCACAGTACAGTAAACTGACAGTTCATATTTAAACAATTCACATTTCAAACAATTTGGAACAGAAATAGTTCATGCACATTCAGATGAATTCCTCAAAATTACAATTCAAACATTTTTGACCGGGGGCTGGGCTGTATATATGTGCACTAATTGACTGAAAGAGCACGCACTTGGCGTGATGATGTCATGTTATCCATGGAAAAATGCATGTTTAGACCATATGATTAGCCTGAGCGGCTAGGAGACCCCGAGAGTAACAAGCGCTTGCCTTGTTGCCTTTCCATTAAGAACAATAAATTAGTTTTTAGTATAAGTTTGCTGGTTTCAAGAAATGTAATGCCGAGTGCATATCATTATGTCAAGATAATGGCACTAGCATTTACTTCATTTAAGAATATTTTTCAACATATTGAGCAAAAAGGTCTCTTTTTTTTCTACCAATAAAAGTGCACTTGTTATTAGTGAGAATATACTTATTTTAAGCTATTTTTGGGTTCATTGAGGTTAGCTAATTTGACTTGTTTTGGAAAGTCTGGACAAGCCAAATGTTCTTGTTCTATTGGCAGATCATTTTTCTTAGTTCAAATAAAATACACCTCATTTTTGTATTTTTTTTCTTGTTTGAACACTGACTTTCTGCAGTGTAGATGTTAACTACGAAAGAATTTCATCTATTAATAAGATTCTTACTTGGCGAAAATGTATTCATCACGGTCAAGTCTGGAAGCAATTAAATGCTATAATCGAGGGATGACTCAATCAATCAATCAAAGTTTATTTATATAGCCCTTAATCACAAGTGTCTCAAAGGGCTGCACAAGCCACGACGGCATCCTCGGCTCAGATCCCACATCTACTCCTTATCTCCTCTCCTCTGGCACATTTAGGAGGGGTGGGTTAGAGCCCAACACACCCACGTGTCAAGAGAATGACTCCAAATTGTGATCACTGAATGCAGTTCTTAATTACCCTTCTCACCTTTCCTAATAGAAATGAATATAAAATAATCCACACAGTCAAAAACCACGACACACTCACTCCGTCGTGCACGTAAAAAAGACGTCTGATTTAAAGCAGGGGTGGCCACTACGTGGATGGCGAGCTAGCGGTGGATGGTGGAGGGTGTGTCAGTCCATCGCCAGCCAGGCATTAACAAAACAGACCTAAAAATGAGTGATCATCAATCTTCACCAAGACGTGACTTTGGTCACTTGATTGACACTCACGGCACTCTTGTGAGATGACGCCGGGTGCAGCGAGCTCATTATTAAGAAAAAATGACCGACAGGAAGGCGAGAAACACTTTTTATTTCAACAGACTCTCGCGCCGTACCCGCCGTCAAAACACAGTTCCTACCTTCACAATAAAAGCGCTGCTTCATCCGGCCTGCGCTAGTTAAATAAGAGTCTCAGAAAGTTGGCGCACACAAGCTAGCAAGCTACGCTGCCAACGTATTTCTTGCAAAGTGTATACAAAGGAGTATGGAAGCTGGACAAACAAATAGCAAGCACTTTCATGCAGTGTTGGACCGAGAGGACGACTTTTTTTCTCCTCCATTCGAAAACGTGGAACTGTCTGATTCCAATCCATGCAAATCATCCGAATCAGGTCATAGACCAACTTATATTCCTGTCTTCATGAAGGAAAGCAATGTTAAACATGCTTGTATTATCATTAAACACCTTTCACTTGTTAACAAAAACAACCTCTCTTTCATGAATAAATCAATATAAATGATATTTATGAGTGAGGTAGAGCCCCTCCACTTGGCCAATTGAAAAGTAGCTCGCCTGCACAAAAAGTGTGGGCACCCCTAAATTAAAGCAATACAAATGATAGCGACCATTCTCACAAAAGAAATAAACATCTTGACTGATTTAAAAAAAAAACAGTTATTCATGAGTATATTTATGCACTTGATTTAATGTTATTGATAATAAACGCTACCTTGCATAGTAGAAATAAACTTGGAAAGACAATATAGGACTAATGCATGAAGTCTCAAGCAAACAAGCTGAAGCACAAATGAGAAAGACGCACTGTGCACGCCATACCACTCAATGTGCACGCCATACCACTCAATGTGCACGCCATACCACTCAATGTGCACGCCATACCACTCAATGCGCACGCCATACCACTCAATGTGCACGCCATACCACTCAATGTGCTGCGGTGACAAAGGATGGCATGCATATTTTTTGTCTACAAGTGCATTATTTCATTTTCAAATAGAATATCCATTTTAAATCAATTTAATTTGAATAAGGTTTCACTACATTCAAATATATTTTGGTACCTCAAACCTCCAAAATGTTAAGTGACTCGCCAGTCCACACTAATTAATGTAATACAATGACTATTAAAAATCTCATTTTATGGCATTTTTTTTATTAGATTTGAAAGCTTTCAGACAAACTATCATATATTAATAATGCTAAAGTAATTGTAAAATAATTTTGAAACTGACAAACTTTTGACCAGCAATTTGTTTGACTTTTATAGTTAAGTTGAGGAATAAACAGGATGTTGCATTGTCTTGAAGACCCCAAACAACTTTATGGTTGAGGGAAAAGGTTTGTATCTCTTTGAAATATAAATAAGAGCTTTTTTGACGTCATTTACACGTTGGTACATTTTTTATGTCAACAAAGTCTGAGATATATTTTAATTTGTAAATCTTTACTGTGTATTATAACTAACGCACCACTTTTGGTTTCTCCAATGACATAAAAAAAAACGGTGTGGTGGGAATTTCTTAAAGTCCTACATCATTTTAAATAAATGCATTTTTTTATGAAGTTATTACAACATTGATATATGCAGCTATGAAGATCCTCCAGTAGGTGGCAGTAGTGCATTAAACATGGTCACAGAGGTGGCTGACTGTACTTGTACATATAGAGCAGGGGTCACCAACCTTTTTGAAAGCAAGAGCTACTTCTTGGGTCCTGATTAATGCGAAGGGCTACCAGTTTGATACACACTTAAATAAATTGCCAGAAATAGCCAATTTGCTCAATTTACCTTTTAACTCTGTTATTATTAATAATTAATGATATTTACACTTAATTGAACGGTTTAAAAGAGGAGAAAACACGAAAAAAATGACAATTCTATTTTGAAACATAGTTTATCTTCAATTTTGACTCTTTAAAATTCAAAATTCAACCGAAAAAAAGAAGAGAAAAACTAGCTAATTCGAATCTTTTTGAAAAAATTAAAAAAATAATTTATGGAACGTCTTTAGTAATTTTTCCTGATTAAGATTACTTTTAGAATTTTGATGACATGTTTTAAATAGGTTAAAATCCAATCTACACTTTGTTAGAATATATAACAAATTGGACCAAGCTATATTTCTAACAAAGACAAATCATTATTTCTTCTAGATTTTCCAGAACAAAAATTTTAAAAGAAATTCAAAAGACTTTGAAATAAGATTTAAATTTGATTCTACAGATTTTCTAAATTTGCCAGAATATTTTTTTTGAATTTTAATCATAATAAGTTTAAAGAAATATTTCACAAATATTCTTCGTCGAAAAAACAGAAGCTAAAATGAAGAATTAAATTAAAATGTATTTATTATTCTTTACAATAAAAAAAAAAAATTTACTTGAACATTGATTTAAATTGTCAGGAAAGAAGAGGAAGGAATTTAAAAGGTAAAAAGGTATATGTGTTTAAAAATCCTAAAATCATTTTTAAGGTTGTATTTTTTCTCAAAAATTGTCTTTCTGAAAGTTATAAGAAACAAAGGAAAAAAAATAATGAATTTATTTAAACAAGTGAAGACCAAGTCTTTAAAATATTTTCTTGGATTTTCAAATTCTATTTGAGTTTTGTCTCTCTTAGAATTAAAAATGTCGGGCAAAGCGAGACCAGCTTGCTAGTAAATAAATACAATTTAAAAAATCGAGGCAGCTCACTGGTAAGTGCTGCTATTTGAGCTATTTTTAGAACAGGCTAGCGGGCGACTCATCTGGTCCTTACGGGCTACCTGGTGCCCGCGGGCACCGCGTTGGTGACCCCTGATGTACACACATCTCTCTTTTTTCTATACTTTTCTGCGAGGTCTCCATCTCTGAGCTCAAGTAATTATTTCGGTCTTACAACAGAGAGTGAAAATATTCTGATGGCTTGTTTGAAATGAGTATAGCATTGTCACCATGGTGTTAATACAATATATACATTGTGTTTGTAATCCATAACAATCACATAATAGATATTTTCTTAAATTCTTTTGTGAATTTTTAAAATGCAGTTTTGATGTTTAAATATGCCTGATTTGCCGAGGCCACCACTTTTATTGAAGTTTGACTTCTTCCAAGATGTTCCTCCACTTTTCAAAGAGGAAGGAGCTTTTCCACTTACAATATTGACATCATTCAACGGTTGTTGGCAGAGCCCCTGATACATGTGCATACAAATGGAGCATGTAGAAAATACTAGCCGCAGTTAGCATTTGAGCTACAAGCTTTCTCTCTTCTTTAAGTTGCAAGTTTGAGTGACGAGCATTTCCACCGCCTGCAGTCACATTTGTAACAGGGTTGTGCCGTTTGAGCAGTAAAGAGTTCATATATTGTTCCATGTTACTGTTCCTGCTTCATTTGCACAAGAAAAACAACTGTTAGAGCTATAAATAATTCATGCATTGACACATCATGTTCCTGTTTCATTTAGATAAGAAACCAACGAAAATACGTTTTAATGACAGTTTGTTGACATGCTCAGAGATCAACACCCTGCCCTCCAACCATCATGCTGCGACACACGCACATACAATAGACATTTATCTATTAAAATACTAAAAAGCTGTAGATCAGGGGTGCTCACACTTTTTCTGCAGGCGAGCTACTTTTCAATTGATCAAGTTGTGGGGGATCTACCTCATTCATATATATCATTTATATTTACTTATTTATGAAATATATGTTTTGTTAACAAGTTAAAGGTGTTTAATGATAATGTAAGCATGTTTAACACATATAGTTAATATTGTTAATAAATTAAAGGTGTTTAATGATAATACAAGAATGTTTAATACATATAGTTAATATTGTTAACATGTTAAAGGTGTTTAAAGATAATGCAAGCATGTTTAACACATATAGTTAATATTGTTAACAAGTTAAAGGTGTTTAAAGATAATGCAAGCATGTTTAACACATATACTTAATATTGTTAACAAGTTAAAGGTGTTTAATGATAATACAAGCATGTTTAACACATATAGTTAATATTGTTAACAAGTTAAAGGTGTTTAAAGATAATACAAGAATGTTTAATACATTTTGTTAATATTGTTAACATGTTAAAGGTGTTTAAAGATAATGCAAGCATGTTTAACACATATAGTTAATATTGTTAACAAGTTAAAGGTGTTTAAAGATAATGCAAGCATGTTTAACACATATACTTAATATTGTTAACAAGTTAAAGGTGTTTAAAGATAATGCAAGCATGTTTAACACATATAGTTAATATGGTTAATAAATTAAAGGTGTTTAATGATAATACAAGAATGTTTAATACATATAGTTAATATTGTTAACATGTTAAAGGTGTTTAAAGATAATGCAAGCATGTTTAACACATATACTTAATATTGTTAACAAGTTAAAGGTGTTTAATGATAATACAAGCATGTTTAACACATATACTTAATATTGTTAACAAGTTAAATGTGTTTAATGATAATACAAGCATGTTTAACACATATAGTTAATATTGTTAACAAGTTAAAGGTGTTTAAAGATAATGCAAGCATGTTTAACACATATACTTAATATTGTTAACAAGTTAAAGGTGTTTAATGATAATACAAGCATGTTTAACACATATAGATTCCTTTCTTTCATGAAGACAAGAATATAAGTTGGTGTATTACCTGATTGTGATGACTTGCTTTGATAGTAATCAGACAGTAGTGCTGATAACGTCCGCATTTTCAAATGGAGGAGAAAAAAAGTCCTCCTTTCTGTCAAATACCACATGAAAGTGGTTGCTTTTTGTCATCTTATTTGTCCAGCTTCCATACTCCTTTGTGTACACTTTACAAGAAACACATTGGCGGCAAACTCCGTAGCTTGCTAGCTTGTGCACGCCAGCTTTCTGAGACTCTTAGCGCAGGCAGGATGAAGCAGAGCTTTTATTGTGAAGGCAGGAACTGTGCAGTCGGTCTTTGGAGTTTTGACGACAGGTACGGCGCCAGAGTCTGTTGAAATAAAAAGTGTTTCTCGCCTTCCTGTCGATCATTTTTTCTTAATAATGAGCTGGCAGCAGCCAGCGTCATCTCAGAAGACCCTCGGGTGCCGTGAATGTCAATCAAGTGACGAAAGTGACATCATAGTGAAGATTTATGATCGCTCATTTTTAGGACTATTTTTTTAATGCCTGGCTGGCGAACGACTGACACACCCTCCGCGTTCCACCGGTAGATCGCGATCGACGTAATGAGCACCCCTGCTGTAGATGCTGTTTGCCATATTTCAGTTTGTCCTGTCTACCGTTTGTTTCATAGACATACGCATCGCTTGTTGTTGTTGTTGTCTTCTTGGAAATGACTTTGCCGCTTAAAGACACCGCAGACGGTGTTGCCAGATGGTCGCGCTATGAAAACAAGTTGCAAATAGTAAGGCTAGAAGACTAGGCAACACTGTAGGTAAAAGCAGCTAAAAAAAAAACACTGCTTATATTCCGGTTCTTCAGAAAAATGCTGTACAATTAGGGCTGCGACAACTAATCGATTAAATCGATTAAAATCGATTACCAAAATAGTTGGCGATTAATTTAGTCATCAATTCGTTGGAACTATGCTATTTTTTTTGGTTATTTTTTGTTTGTTTTGTTTTATAAACCTTTATTGATAAACTGCAACATTTACAAACAGCTGAGAAACAATAATCAAAGTAAGTACAAAAACAGTACAAAACAGCGCCAGGGCGGCGGTGAGGCTACGTCTCATGAGGTGGCGTAAGCTAGCCAATGATGTGTCATGTGCAGCTCACGTGACCACGGCGTCTCCTTTGCCGGAAACATTGGAAAAATGGCGCAGGAAAACACTAGCGATAGTTTAGCGGAGAAACATCTTGCGGTTATTGCTTCAATGGAGAAAAGTGTACGACCTAAGTGGTCCAAAGTGTGGGAACACTTCACTTTCAAGACTTCAAAGAAGAGCGTTTCCTGCAAAATGGCACGGAAGTACAACATTGCTTCAGAAGCACCTGAAGAAGAAACATGTTGGAGCCATGGATGAAGGGAACAACTCACAGTACGTAACTTTTTAAGTTAAAGTTATGCCTTTGTTGCAACGCGGGGCTGATAATGTGTCTCCGGCACATTTGACTCCGTTTTGAGAGAGAAAACGCACGGTTACCAATTTGGAAATAAACGTAACGGACAGAAATATCTCAGGTTGGTTTCATAATGGATCAATGTAGCCGGGCCGATAAAGCTATATAAATATATTTAGATTTGAGTGACGCTTTAGTATAACTAAACGTTATGAAGGTGCTGGAATATTTCATGCTATTATTCAGAGGCAACCTAAAATGAATCTTTTATTATTCACAACAGAAACGTGTACAATATCTGATTCAGTTCTGATGACTTACATTTCTGTGTTATTGTTGGTGTATGCTGCACCCCCAATGTCCACAACATGGTGCCAGTATGCTGGGTTTTTTTCAATAAAATACTGGAAAGGATAGAAATGTAGTTTGTCTCTTTTATCCGATTATTGATCGATTAATCGAAGTAATAATCGACAGATTAATCGATTATCAAATTAATCGTTAGTTGCAGCCCTATGTACAATACTATGAAATTATTTCATAGAACTACTGTAGTTGTTTGTAGTAAATGCTATTGTAATGTATTTTTGTCTTAAAGTTAGGTTTTCTTTTTAGAAAGCATATTCCATGTTAAAATGGTGTTTTGGGAGGGCTAAGCACAAATTAAATGTATATCAATTCATTTCAATGGGCTGTTTAGAGACAAGTGTTCTGAGCCAAAAGCAAGAAGAAATATGTTTCCCAATCAAATACTGTGTTAATCCAATTTTTTGATCAGTCAGATGAAGATGCTTAGATGCAAGCCTGTAAACACGACCTACTGGAAATGATGCGTGTGCATGTAACGTGCATGTGTTTGGGTCAGACCTTGCGTGCCGACTAGAACCAGCGGCAAGTCGGCAGCGTTCCTGTAGTTGGCCAGGCGATTGAAGTAGTGATAGACTGTCTGGAAGCTGATTTCATCCTCAAGACTGAAGACGAAGATGACTGCGTCCACCCACAAGGCAAACTGCAGACAGAGGTCAGCAAATAAGCATGGCGGACATACATATTGGAACATGACAGCTAGGGATGATGTTCGAAATCGGTTCTCCCGGTTGTTCGATAAGAAAAGAACCGATTCCATGGACTTGAATCCCTTTTTGAGAACCGGTTCCCGTAATCGAGGCCACTATAGTAAAGAAAAAGAGTTGGTTCTTTATTTGAATCCCTGGGAACGAATCCCTTCCCACGTACACGGACCTGCAATGTTATGTCCATTTGATTGTAGACTCTTACTGACACCTTGTGGCGATATGAAAATACTACGCGTCATTAGTTTGGGCACTTCCGGGTTGGCGACTCAGTTCAGTTCATGAGACAATTGAGAAGTAGACAAGTTGTGTTAGCTCTTACAAGCCTTGGAAAAGATAAGTCTGTAAGTAAACTGTTTAACTTGTTTATATAACTCAATATTAAGGTGGAAAGTGTTTAAGTTTGGTACTAAGATGTTTATTGAAAAACGATTTTTGTGCACTGTTTCAATGGATGTTTTGAGGACTTGAAATGGCTGCCAGTCGTGTATTTCCACCATCGAAATAGTTTCAACACTCAGAAGTATTTGTTTGATGATAGTACTGTATATTTGTGTGAAGCTAATATTTACATATTGTGTATTACATTTCAGTATGTTAATTGAATCGCATAGCTTATACATTTGTCATTGTGTGTATTTCAGTTTTTTTTTTTTACAATAACAGTCCAGTGCAAGACAAAAGTAAAGATAGGAAAAGAAAAAGCAAGATCAACAACAATAAAGAGCCTGAATGGATTAATCTTCTTTGGGTTGTTTGTTAGCTGTCTGCCAAGCTGTATAACCTCAACACGCATAGTGAGGGCAGAACAGGCAATATGCAATTATTGCCAGGCTTCGCTCTCATGTAAGGGGGGAAGAATTGTTGATTGATGACTGTGGTGTTCTCAGTGTCATAGTGTGTGTAGTTAGTATGTTCCAATAGCAGCAGAAGTGCACTTTTTGGAGAGCTGTATTATTTTCAGTTTTGTGCCACTATATTATTATTTATACACCTATAGTGATCACATAGACAGGTTGTTTTTGTGTTACTGTATTTATTTGCTTTTCTGAAAAATCCCACTTAATATACTTTGGGTAACAGTCAATGTTTTCATTTTATTTTTTTTAGGGGGGTAACAGTCAATATTTATTTATTTATTTTATTTTATTCTTATAAAATAAAAGTGAGCTTTTGTTCAACCAAATATTGTGTTTTTTTCCATATACAACGACCTATCTGGATTCGATAAGGAATTGGTTTGATTGATTGATTGACTGATTGAGACTTTTATTAGTAGGTTGCACAGTGAAGTACATATTCCGTACAATTGACCACTAAATGGTAACACCCAAATAAGTTTTTCAACTTGTTTAAGTCGGGGTCCACTTAAATTGATTCATGATACAGATATATACTATCATATATACTATCATCATAATACAGTCATCACACAAGATAATCACATTGAATTATTTACATTATTTACAATCAGGAGTGTGGAGGGGGGGTGGGGTGGGGATATGGACATCAAGTAGTGGACATAGAGAGAGAGAGAGAGAGAGAGAGAGAGAGAGAGAGAGAGAGAGAGAGAGAGAGAGAGAGAGAGAGAGAGAGAGAGAGATCAGAAGGCAGAAGAAAAAGTATCTGCATTTGATTGTTTACATTTGATTATTAGCAATCCGGGGAGGGTGTTAGTTTAGGGTTGTAGCTGCCTGGAGGTGAACTTTTATTGCGCTTTTGAAGGAGGATAGAGATGCCCTTTCTTTTATACCTGTTGGGAGCGCATTCCACATTGATGTGGCATAGAAAGAGAATGAGTTAAGACCTTTGTTAGTTCGGAATCTGGGTTTAACGTGGTTAGTGGAGCTCCCCCTGGTGTTGTGGTTATGGCGGTCATTTACGTTAAGGAAGTAGTTTGACATGTACTTCGGTATCAGGGAGGTGTAGCAGACTTTATAGACTAGGCTCAGTGCAAGTTGTTTAACTCTGTCCTCCACCTTGAGCCAGCCCACTTTAGAGAAGTGGGTAGGAGTGAGGTGGGATCTGGGGTGGAGGTCTAGAAGAAACCTGACTAGTTGTTCGATAAGAGGATTCGATAATGGGCTCGAACTCGATAATTTCTTATTAAACATCATCCCTAATGACAGCTCATTTACTGGATAGAGAGCACACTCAAGACTCAATTTCACCCTGATAAGTTTGGGAGAACTAAAGTGTTATGCAATACCTGAGCCTCGGGCGGGCCCCCTTCATCCCTGATGAGCAGCAGGTGACTCTGCCCATCAACCACGATCTCTTTCTTGAAGCGTCCACCTGTAGGAAGCAACAGCAGTCAGAGAGCAGCATGGGCTCATCAGAGACTAACCTAATTGGACTCTAAACCTTTTATTTGTCATCATACTACAGAGAGCGATGGATGAAATGATGTTTGACATCCTCTACTGACTCTTTGATTATGTGAGGGAGGCGAGAGAAGAGGAAATCTATCAGAGCTTCAAATGCGACTATTGTCCTAAATGTTGAAATGTGTCTCAGTCGGAAGGTTAGGAAGCAAAGAAATGTTACATCCGTCATCGGTGAATGTGCTTGATGAAGATGAAGAGTGATCTAAAATGAAGGTTGCACCAGCCAGCAAGTTCTGCTTGGGATTTTAAAGTCAGTCTTTTAAATGGTGTTGTAAGACAGAACCATCAGAGTACTAATACAACAATTGAACCACAGCCAAGCAGTTCTGGCCATGCTGCTGCAACCGCTCAAGCGAGATGAAGGAGAGGAAGATGAGGATAGTTACCTGCATCCACGTCAGCTAGCATACAAGAGCAGCAGCAAGAAGAAGATGGAGAGGAGAGGAGAGAAAAAAACAGATGAAGGGTGCAAAGAGCAGATTTTTTGGCCAACTTCTTTAGGCACATCGTTCTGCACGGACACAACTCTTGTGTGTCTGAGCACTCCTGAACACACCGCAAGTTAAGCTTGTGTTCAGTCACAGCTGGCAGCCTCAGAATAGTTTTGGTTAGCGGCTTTGTGGCACCGTGAACGCTGCCTCAGCTCACAATCAATCAGCATGGGAATGAAGACTAAGTCATATTTTTAGATTCCAGGAATTTGAAAACAACACAGCTACTTTTCTCAGCCGTAGTTGTGAGACCAGGTCAGAAAACTGTCCGGAATCTTCTCTAATAACAATAAGCTGAAAGACCTGAGAGCAGAAATAGCAGTGGTGGTGAGAGCTGAACTTGAAGCGGCGTGATAGTGCAGGACCACACTCACAACTTTGGGGGATCCCCATCACCACTAAGTCTGGCATCTCAAGCAAGGAAATAAGCAGTCCCAGCTATTTTTCACACAAACAACCAAGTTTCTTTATACACACAGAGGTCAAACTGGGGGGAGCGCATTAGATGACTACTGTTAGTACCTTGCCATTTACTTCATGTTGATAAAGATCTTACAAACAGATAGTCCAGTTGAATAATACTTTAAAAACATGCAGCTTTTTGGTGACATCCCACTTCCTATTTCTCTTAGCTCGACTCAGAGCACATAAATGAAAAGTAATGGACAAAAAGACATTCTTTTGTTGACTACCGTATTTTTCGGAGTATAAGTCGCTCCGGCCGAAAATGCATAATAAAGAAGGAAAAAAACATATATAAGTCGCATTTTTGGGGAAATGTATTTGATAAAAGCCAACAGCAAGAATAGACATTTGAAAGGCAATTGAAAATGTCTAAAGAATAGTGAACAACAGGCTGAATAAGTGTACGTTATATGAGGCATAAATAACCAACTGCTATGTTAACGTAACATATTATGGTAAGAGTCATTCAAATAACTATAACATATAGAACATGCTATACGTTTACCAAACAATCTGTCACTCCTAATCGCTAAATCCCATGAAATCTTATACGTCTAGTCCAGGGGTCGGCAACCTTTACCACTCAAAGAGCCATTTTGGCAAGTTTCACAAATGAAAGGAAATAATGAGCCACAAAAAAAATTGTTTAATTTAAAATGAAAAACACTGCATATAAAGCTTAAATTGCTTTGTGCTATGTTAACCAGGGGTCTCAGACACACGCACCGGCACGCACTTTAATATGGAAATTTGAAGTTAGTGCGGCCCGCGAGATTTGAATGTATGGCGCTTGATAGCGTCATACTTGCCAACCCTCTCATTATTTCCGGGAGACTCCCGAATATCAGGGCGTGATGGCACTGCTTTTGGCGCCCTCTACAGCCTGCCCAAACAGTGTAACTGCACGACCACATGTAGAATGCAGCTTCAGCTCGCTCACGTAAGTGACAGCAAGGCGTACTAGGTCAGCAGCCACACAGCTTACACTGACGGTAGCCGTACTGTATAAAACAACTTTAACACTGTTACGTTACAAATATGCGCCACACTTTGAACCCACACCAAAAAAGAATGACAAACACATTTCTGGAGAACATCTGCACTGTAACACAACAAATACCCAGAATCCCATGCAGCACTAACTCTTCCGCTCAACCGACGCACGGAGGCGGTGGGGGGGGTTTGGTGCTAGCGGGGGTGTATAATCTAGACCGGAAGAGTTAGGGCTGCATGGGATTCTGGGTATTGGTTGTGTTGGGTTTATGTTGTGTTACGGTGGGATGTTCTCCAGAAATGTGTTTTTCATTCTTTTTTGGTGTGGGTTCACAGTGTGGCACATATTTGTAACGTAACAGTGTTAAAGTTTTTTTATATGGCTACCGTCAGTGTAAACTGTGTGGCTGATGAGTAAGTATGCTTTGCTGTCTCCTACGTGTGCAAGTATAAGCTACATACAACATGTGGCCAGGCTGACATGCTGTTTGTAAATGCTATAGAGGACAAATACTGCAGTGCAATTAGGGCACACCCTCAATTTAGTAATTAGATTGAAAATAGAATTATATTTGCCCTGGGAGTTATCTAGGAGAGGCACTGAGATCCATAAATGTCCTGGGAAAATCGGGGGGGTCGGCAAGTATGCAGCTGAACCGCATCAGAGTGGTCAAAGAGCCGCATGCGGCTCCGGAGCCGCGGGTTGCCGACCCCTGGTCTAGTCTCTTACGTGAATGAGATCAATAATATTATTTGATATTTTACGCTAATGTGTTAATCATTTCACACATAAGTCGCTCCTGAGTATAAGTCGCACCCCCGGCCAAACTATGAAAAAAACTGCGACTTATAGTCCGAAAAATACGGTACTTGTTATCTGGATGTTGCTGGTCAAAAGTAAAGATGTTTGGTACCTTCAGGCGACTCCTCCTGGACATATGTTCCTGTAAGGTACCTGTGGACCAGTGCTGACTTTCCACTGGCCAGGTTACCCACAATGCCCTGCAGAGAGAGTGAGGTTTTTCGGACACTGACAATACGTTACAGACTTGGACGTAGGAGACCGAACTCACCACTTTGAGTTCTGGCACGGTGCGACTGAGAGTCCACTCCTGGCTGTTCACAAAAGCATCTAAGAAAAAGAAAACACATGAAGTATTTTTAAAGTCCAGCCACTAAGACCATGGCATGTACGGTATGTTACATCATCTGGCCAACATCCTTTTTTTAGTGGTCAGTGACTAAAACCTGCCAGTTTGTTGTATTCCTACAGCAGGAACAGGAGGAAGGTTAGGAATGAAGACAGCCTGTATTGCTCTAACCTTTAAGATTGACGATTGGTTACTTTAAAAACATTTGATTTTTCACAGCATGTCAACTGTTTCCAGACAGACATAAGTGGTGGCCAAGCTGACCTCCTGCAACACACTAAAAGTCCATCAAGGGCCACAAGGTAAGTAGGCCAGTAGGCCGCACTCCGCCAGACCTTCTCATTAATTCATTAGATGCAATCTGTGAGTGCTTAAAGCCCTCCAGGAAAGAAGACCAGCCAGTTTGCGCTTCCATTCATCTGACAGTTCCTGAAGTGACCTACAAATATTCATCATTTATCTGGGGCTGTATGTCAAAATGCTTCCAACCCTGATCAAACATACATTATT
The DNA here is from genome assembly GCF_033978785.1 of Entelurus aequoreus. Lineage (NCBI taxonomy): Eukaryota > Metazoa > Chordata > Actinopteri > Syngnathiformes > Syngnathidae > Entelurus > Entelurus aequoreus. The sequence goes on from NC_084731.1 coordinate 1,185,858, forward strand.
ACTGGTAGTTTGGATCAACCCAATTATGCAGCTTCTATGCAACATGTTCACACCTCCGATCTTATCAGTTTGCAAAGAATCCCGGAGAATCCATAGACACAGGAGGATATTGTTGAGGTCTCCACAGCCCGCGTGGAAACTCACTGCCTTGCAGGATGTTGATTCAGCTGCTTCCTGTTATCGTGGCCGTCCACTCGGTACGATTCGCTGGCAGGGACGGACAGTAGAGACAAGCTACCAGGCCATGAGCGTGGTCAAGAGCTGACGCGTTACTTTTAACCCACAACATCAATCGAGCTTTGTGTTGAGTTTGTATAACATTACTAGCCGTCTGTTCGCTGCTGCGAAAAAGCGAAAAAGCTAAGTAGCGCTCTATCTGTGTGCTTTTAATTGTTCTACAGCTTTCTTTATCACTTCTCAAACATTTTTAGTGGTACTATTTAACTTGCAAATCACCCGATCTCTGTCCCACCCTTTCCTCAGCTAGCTAGCTGCTAAGCTAGCGCGGAGAAAGGCAGCGCCGGTCAGTAAGAAGCTACTCCTACAGACCGCGACCACTTCCCTGAGGACAGCAGGAACTTCACTCGGTGACAGAAAACACTGTGAGTAATGGCTTCCTGCGCGTCTTGCACCATACTCACGGAGAGGTTGGCTCTGCTAGAGGGCCGTGTCCGCCAGTTAGAGCAGAGTAATGTCGTAACTTTAGATGTTGCGGACACATCTGCTAGCGTTAGCTGTAGCGAGCTAACTAGCCCAGCTTGTAGCAGTCCTAAGCGGCCTACAAGCTACGGTGTACCGGTTGAGACGCATAATAGATTTAGCTCTTTAGCTAGTCCTACACCCCAGTCTACCGGGCACCACACCTTAGTTATAGGGTACTCCATCACCCGAAACATAAAGCTTAGCAAACCAGCCACAATAAAGTGTATCCCCGGGGCCAGAGCACCTGACATTGAAGCTAATCTTAGGGAGCTAACTCGCAACAGGCCTAGTAAACACGTACGACAGGCTAATCGCACCACTAATTATGCGAATATAGTTGTACACGTTGGCTCCAATGACACTAGAATGAGACAGTCAGAGATTACAAAGAGAAACATAGCCAGGACTTGTGATCTCGCCAGAAAGATGTCCAGGCATCGAGTAATTGTCTCTGGCCCCCTGCCTGCGAGAGGCAATGATGAGAGATATAGCAGATTAGTCTCGCTTAACAAGTGGTTGGCTAGCTACTGTAGGACGCAGGGACTAACGTTTATTGATAACTGGCCCTCTTTCTGGGGCAAACCAGGCTTGCTGATGAGAGACGGCCTTCACCCTAACCAGGAAGGCGCCATCATCCTGTCTAGAAACATAGACTACTATTTAAGTCTCACTTGACTGACTACACTAGAGCAAGCCCGGTCACAGGCAACTACAATGTCTGTTAGTCCGGGTGAGGAGTCAGTTAAGCTAGAACTAGCCAGCGCCAGGCTGGATAATCCATGTACGCATAGCAATTCTCTTAGAATAATACACAATTCACATAATGTTTTTTCTGTTGTGTCTGTGTCAGGGGTGGACATGCATTCTACTGAGGTGGCAAATTATGATATGTCCAGTCTATTGCAGCACCAAACAAACAATCGGAAAATTCCCGTCATATCAATTCCTAGATATGGTCGAAACTATTTAAAGTGCACTACGCATAATAAACGCAACATTGTTAATATTGCCACTACGGATAATCTTAACAAAAACTCGTCAAAACAGCCCAATACCTATAATATGGGCTTTTTAAACATAAGATCATTGTCTCCCAAGGCGTTATTGGTTAATGAGGTCATTAGAGACAACAATCTTAACGTCATTGGTCTTAGCGAAACCTGGCTCAAACCGGACGAATTTTTTGCGCTCAATGAGGCATCTCCTCCTAACTATACGAATGCGCATGTTGCCCGCCCTCTTAAAAGGGGAGGGGGTGTCGCACTAATATACAATGAAAATTTCAACCTTACCCCTAACCTAAATAATAAATATAAATCGTTTGAGGTGCTTACTATGAGGTCTGTCACACCGCTACCTCTCGACCTGGCTGTTATCTACCGCCCCCCTGGGCCCTATTCGGACTTTATCAGTGAATTCTCAGAGTTCGTTGCTGATCTAGTGACGCACGCCGACAATATAATCATAATGGGGGACTTTAATATCCATATGAATACCCCATCGGACCCTCAGTGCGTGGCGCTCCAAACCATAATTGATAGCTGTGGTCTTACACAAATAATACATGAACCCACGCATCGCAACGGTAATACAATAGATCTAGTGCTTGTCAGGGGTGTCACCACCTCCAAAGTTATGATACTTCCATATACTAAAGTAATGTCCGATCATTACCTTATAAAATTTGAAGTTTTGACTCTTTGTCAACAAGCTAATAATAATAATAACTGCTATAGCGGCCGCAACATTAATGCTGCCACAACGATGACTCTTGCTGACCTACTGCCTTCGGTAATAGCACCATTCCCAAATTATGTCGGCTCTATTGATAAACTCACTAACAACTTTGACGATGCCTTGCGCAAAATTATTGATAGTATAGCACCGCTAAAGCAAAAAAGGGCCCCTAAAAGGCGCACCCCATGGTTTACAGAAGAAATTAGAGCTCAGAAATTATCATGTAGAAAACTGGAACGCAAATGGCGCGCGACTAAACTTGAGGTTTTCCATCAAGCATGGAGTGATAGTTTAATAACTTATAAACGCATGCTTACCTTAGCTAAAACTAAATACTACTCAAATCTCATCCGCCTCAACAAAAACGATCCTAAATTTCTGTTTAGTACAGTAGCATCGCTAACCCAACAAGGGACTCCTCCCAGTAGCTCCACCCACTCGGCAGATGATTTTATGAATTTCTTTAATAAGAAAATTGAACTCATTAGAAAGGAGATTAAAGACAACGCATCCCAGCTACAACTGGGCTCTATTAACACAAATACGACTGTATATACGACGGACACTGCCCTCCAAAATAGTCTCTCTATTTTTGATGAAATAACATTAGAGGAATTATTACAGCGTGTAAGTGGGATAAAACAAACAACATGTTTACTTGACCCACTTCCTGGGAAACTTATCAAGGAACTGTTTGTATTATTAGGTCCATCAGTGTTAAATATTATAAACTTATCACTTTCCTCCGGCACTGTTCCCCTAGCATTCAAAAAAGCGGTTATTCATCCTCTGCTCAAAAGACCTAACCTCGATCCTGACCTCATGGTAAACTACCGACCGGTCTCCCACCTTCCGTTTATTTCCAAAATTCTCGAAAAAACTGTTGCACAGCAGCTAAATGAACACTTAGTGACTAACAATCTCTGTGAACCTTTTCAATCCGGTTTCAGGGCAAATCACTCTACGGAGACAGCCCTCGCAAAAATGACTAATGATCTATTGCTAACGATGGATTCTGATGCGTCATCTATGTTGCTGCTTCTTGATCTTAGCGCCGCTTTCGATACCGTCGATCATAATATTTTATTAGAGCGTATCAAAACACGTATTGGTATGTCAGACTTAGCCTTGTCTTGGTTTAACTCTTATCTTACTGACAGGATGCAGTGCGTCTCCCATAACAATGTGACCTCGGACTATGTCAAGGTAACGTGCGGAGTTCCCCAGGGTTCGGTTCTTGGCCCTGCACTCTTTAGTATTTACATGCTGCCGCTGGGTGACATCATACGCAAGTACGGTGTTAGCTTTCACTGTTATGCTGATGACACTCAACTCTACATGCCCCTAAAGCTGACCAACACGCCGGACTGTAGTCAGCTGGAGGCGTGTCTTAATGAAATTAAACAATGGATGTCCGCTAACTTTTTGCAACTCAACGCTAAGAAAACGGAAATGCTGATTATCGGTCCTGCTAGACACCAACATCTATTTAATAATACCACCTTAACATTTGACAACCAAACAATTAAACAAGGAGACTCGGTAAAGAATCTGGGTATTATCTTCGACCCAACTCTCTCGTTTGAGTCACACATTAAGAGTGTTACTAAAACGGCCTTCTTTCATCTCCGTAATATCGCTAAAATTCGTTCCATCTTGTCCACTAGCGACGCTGACATCATTATTCATGCGTTCGTTACGTCTCGTCTCGATTACTGTAACGTATTATTTTCGGGCCTCCCTATGTCTAGCATTAAAAGATTACAGTTGGTACAAAATGCGGCTGCAAGGCTTTTGACAAAAACAAGAAAGTTTGATCATATTACGCCTATACTGGCTCACTTGCACTGGCTTCCTGTGCACTTAAGATGCGACTTTAAGGTTTTACTACTTACGTATAAAGTATTACACGGTTTAGCTCCAGCCTATCTCGCCGATTGTATTGTACCATATGTCCCGACAAGAAATCTGCGTTCAAAGAACTCCGGCTTATTAGTGATTCCCAGAGCCAAAAAAAAGTCTGCTGGCTATAGAGCGTTTTCTATTCGGGCTCCAGTACTCTGGAATGCCCTCCCGGTAACAGTTAGAGATGCTACCTCAGTAGAAGCATTTAAGTCCCATCTTAAAACTCATTTGTATAATCTAGCCTTTAAATAGACCCCCCCTTTTTTAGACCAGTTGATCTGCCGTTTCTTTTCTTCTCTCCTCTTCTCCCCTGTCCCTTGCGAGGGGGAGTTGCATAGGTCCGGTGGCCATGGATGAAGTGCTGGCTGTCCAGAGCCGGGACCCCGGGTGGACCACTAGCCTGTGCATCGGTTGGGGACATCTCTGCGCTGCTGACCCGTCTCCGCTCGGGATGGTTTCCTGTTGGCCCCGCTGTGGACTGGACTCCCGCTGATGTGTTGGATCCACTGTGGACTGGACTTTCACAATGTTATGTCAGACCCACTCGACATCCGTTGCTTTCGGTCTCCCCTAGAGGGGGGGGGTTACCCACATATGCGGTCCTCTCCAAGGTTTCTCATAGTCATTCACCGACGTCCCACTGGGGTGAGTTTTTCCTTGCCCGTATGTGGGCTCTGTACCGAGGATGTCGTTGTGGCTTGTACAGCCCTTTGAGACACTTGTGATTTAGGGCTATATAAATAAACATTGATTGATTGATTGATTGATACTAGAGGTGGGAATCTTTGGCCACCTCAAGATTCGATTACCATTACAATTAAGGAGCTACGATTGATAGAAAATCAATTATTGATGCATCTTTAATTTATACACATCAATGCAGTTTTACATTTCTTTTCTTTTCACTAAATAGAAGTTTATCATTTGCAACTTTTAAAAAACAGTGCATTTGCAACAAGAAAAAGTGGAATTAATTCCCATTACATTTATTAAATGATTGGAAATGTGTGCAAAACTGAAACATAAGAGCCGATAGTAAAGCAGCTGGTGGGATCTCTGGGTGAGGTGGCTCACTGCGGTCAGCCACATTTTACAACTGTCTGCCTTACATCATTTACGATAAATACATCGATTATCAATTATTGACATTTACAAATCGATTTTATAATCGTCCATGTCCGAATTGCGATGCATCTAAAAATGGATTATTTCCCCCACCTCTAAACATCAGGTCGCCTGAGTTTGAATATATTTTTATTTATAATACTGTATGGTAAGATACAGTGGTTACCTCGGCTTACAAGTGACCCACCTTACAATTTATTTGAGGTATGGGCCGTCTTTTCACTCATTTTCATTTGCTTTAAAGGCCTACTGAAAGCCACTACTAGCGACCACGCAGTCTGATAGTTTATATATCAATGATGAAGTCTTAACATTGCAACACATGCCAATACGGCCGGGTTAACTTATAAAGTGACATTTTAAATTTCCCGCCACACTTCCGCTTGAAATCGTCTCGGTATGATGACGTATGCGCGTGACGTAGCCAGTTTAACAGAGGTATGGCTTCCCCATTGAAGCCAATACGAAATAGCTCTGTTTTCATGTCATTATTCCACAGTAATCTGGACATCTGTGTTGGTGAATCTGTTGCAATTATGTTCATTGCATTATGGAGAAAGAAGCTGAGCAAGCAAAGAAGAAAGTTGTCGGTGCAAAGCAGATATTTTGCGAGGGAAGTCAGCAACACAACACAGCCGGTGTTTCATTGTTTACATTCCCGAAAGATGCAGTCAAGATCGAAGAACTCGGGCAACAGACTCTAACCAGGAGGACTTTGATTTGGATACACAGACGCGATACCGTGAGTACGTAGCTGCGCTTCCAAACATTTGATCGCTTGCTATAACTAGCTCGAGCTAGTAGCTAGGAGCTAGCATAACAATCACCTAGGTGTTTGTTATGCGGGATTAATTTGTGGCATATTAAATATGAGCCTAGGTGTGTTGTGGCTAATAGAGTATATATATGTCTTGTGATTATTTACTGTTGTAGTCATTCCCAGCTGAATATCAGGTCACCCCCGGCTCTCACAGCATCTTCCCTATCTGAATAGCTTCAACTCCCCACTAGTCCTTCACTTGCACTTTACTCATCCACAAATCTTTCATCCTCGCTCAAATTAATGGGGAAATCGTCGCTTTCTCGGTCCGAATCTCTCTCACTTCATGCGGCCATCATTGTAAACAATAGGGAACTTTGCGTATATGTTCAATTGACTACGTCACGCTACTTCCGGTAGAGGCAAGCCTTTTTTTAATCAGATACCAAAAGTTGCGATCTTTATCGTCGTTGTTCTATACTAAATCCTTTCAGCAAAAAAATGGCAATATCGCGAAATGATCAAGTATGACACATAGAATAGATCTGCTATCCCCGTTTAAATAAAAAACATTCATTTCAGTAGGCCTTTAAGTTGCAGGCAAAATGTTTTGTTAAACACCAGCTTAAGATACTTTCCCACAGTTCGACAGTGTTTCTCAAAAAGTGGGTCGTGACCCCTGGGGGGATCGCAGTGAGGTGTCGGGGGGGTTTTGAGTGGCAGGGGAGATTTTCATTATTTGTGTCTACACTTTAGTATTCATGTTAGAACGATACACACGCCTGAAGATAGGAGGCAGCAGTGCTCAATCTAATCTACAGGCTCCATGTTCTACTCACAGTGCGTTGTCAAGTTCTCAACTTAATTCAATTCACGGGCGACCCGTTAATCTGTCTCCTCCAGGAGAGTTTTGGTCCGTGTACGTCGCAGCCATCCATTTTTCATGTGCGACCTACTCATATGTTCAAACATTAAATGGGGATACAGTGTTTCCCATAAACTACCAAGATACCTGTGGCGGTGGGGGCGTGAGTATGGGCGTGGTCACCATGACATCATCGAGTAATTTGCATAATTTACTACAATGATTTTATTTTCTCTAAAAAGGCTCAAAAAATGTATACTTACTAATTAATAATAACAGTTTTGTTTTAAACATCCATCCATCCATCCATTTTACAATATAATTACAACACTTTATGTACATATTTATATACAGATTTGAACAATAAGTTATTCACTGAAATATATTTATTAATTGTGGTTCTTACAAAAAATATATCTTATAAAATATAAAAGCTAAAATGTCTTAAAGCTCTGCCCCTTTAATTAGTGCATACTAAACAATTTAACTTTAGCCTACTACTACAAGCATATTATTTACCAGCAACATAAAGTGAAACAGAGGAAGAGGTGTCCTGCCACAGTCAGTAACAAATAAACAGAAAACAGTAGTGGTGGCAGATAGACACAGAGCTTCATCAAACATCTGATCCACTGAACAAAGAGCTCCAAAAATCTTGAACTTTAGACTGCCATGAGTTTTACTCCCTACACTTAACCATGTGTTTCCTACTGCCTGCACACTTTGCACCCTTTGTTATATACACATGTGTTTGTAATATAAATACATTTAATAGAGTCAAATACAAATAAGGCAACAAGAGAAGTATCCTACACTTCTCTTTTGTAAAGTCAATCTGAACAGCCGATATGGGCATCTACATTAACTATAGGATTTGCCTGAGAAGCTGGAGAGGACAAAAAAAAAAAAAAAAAAAAAAAAAAAAAAAAATATATATATATATATATATATATATTTTTTACATTTTTAATTATTTTTTTTTAAATTTATTTTTTTTAAATTTGTGGCAGACGTAATTCTTTTGTGGCGGGCCGCCACAAATAAATGAATGTGTGGGAAACACTGGGATTACAAAAAAAGAGTATTCCACTCGTTTTATTTACCAATTTCGATTTTCAAACATCAATGAAATCCGATAATGATTTAATGTTTTGTTTTTTAGCATCCATCCAAAAAACAGGAAAAATCTTCACAGATCATTGAGCAGCACTGGTATAGTGAATACCAGTGAACATCCAACATCTGGTGTCTCACTCCAACGTGGAGGTGGGAATCTTTGGACACCTCACCATTCGTTAAAATTTTTTTAATTTTTCTTGCATTTTTTTTTAAATGCATATTGATGCATTTCTATTCATTTCCCTAAATGAATGTTTATCACTTGCAACTTTTAAAAACAGAGCATTTGTAATAAGAAATTCCCATCACATTTGTTCAAATCATGGCAATGTGTGCAAAACTGGAACATAAGTGGCGTATAATAAAGCAGCTGGTCAGATTTCTCGGTGAGGTTGGTCGCTGCAGTCAGACAAATTTTAAAAACTGTCTGAATACACAAATGCCTTATTACAGCGATGTTTTGACATCTTGTCAGACACAAATATCACACTTTGGAAAAATAATTTTAACATCTTGACCTGTGGAGGACTGAATGGCATGACAAAAAGGCCTAGTCTATAAAATCCGCTACACCTCCCTAATACCGAAGTACATGTCAAACTACTTCCTTAACGTAAATGACCGCCATAACCACAACACCAGGGGGAGCTCCACAAACCACATTAAACAAAGATTCCGATCTAACAAAGGTCTTAACTCATTCTCCTTCTATGCCACATCAATATGGAATGCACTCCCAACAGGTGTAAAAGAAAGGGCATCTCTATCCTCCATTCAAAACCACACTAAAACACCTCCAGGCAACTTCAACCCTTGACTAACACCCTCCCCCCTCCACATCCCACCTCCCCGGATTGTAAATAACCAAATGTAAATAATCAAATGTATTTCCAATGTATATACTTGTTCTTATGCTATCTGAACTCACTATGTTCTCTGCTCTCTGTACATATCCTACCAAGTCACACCTACACTGTTTCAATGTCCATTTTTCTGATGATGCAATTGTTGATGACTGGAGTGCTGATATCAACCAAACCCTCCTCATCCCACCCCCCGGATTGTAAATAATGTAAATAATTCAATGTATATACTCTGATGATGAACTTGTGTGATGACTGTATTATGATGAGAGTATATATTTGTACCATGAATTGATTACGTGGACCCCGACTTAAACAAGTTGAAAAACTTATTGGGGTGTTACCATTTAGTGGTCAATTGTACGGAATATGTACTGTACTGTGCAATCTACTAATAAAGTTTCAATCAATCAAAACATCAATCAAAAAATCACTGTGTGGTGGAAGCTGTGTTGCAGATAAAGACACTTCTGGATTTGAGCCCGCAGTTGTCGAGGAGATTGTGTCGCTCGGCAATAAGATGGGGTTGGACATGGACAAGGATGACGTGGAGAAGTTGGTGGAAGAGCACAACGCCGAGCTGACAACAGCATGGGTCACTACAGACAAGTTTTAAATTGCCACCACAAACAGATGTCACTGGATGGATTATGGGTGCAGCGAGGACCAAGTGAGGCCCAGTATGGTCCCAGTACTATCAACACAAAGAGGAAGAGGGGAGAAGAAAACCCTGGAAAAAGGGTACTCTCCTTTTGGGCGGTAAAACAACGTATTCCAGAGTGCTGGAGCCCCAATAGAAAATGCTCTGGAAGAGTCTGAAGACTTTTTTAGGGCTCTGGGGGTCACTAAATAAACCAGCGATTGTAAAATGCAGATTTCAAGATGGAACATACGGGAAAATACAATCGGCAAGATACGATAGTGCTAAACCGTTTAGTATTTTGTACGCAAGTAACAAAACCTTGAAATCGTAGAAAAATAACAGTAATCAAGACAAGACGCAACCAACGCATGTATAATGTTCTCAGCGTCACTGGTGAACATATTTTAGCGCTATTACGGACATGAAAGAAAGTAAAATGAAGAAAGATGGCTTCAAACAACACAAACACCTTACACACAGACCTACACCTTCGTGTGCGCACACACATCCCGGCACACATGCACTAAAACACAGAATGGCAGTTATTTCCTTCAGGGCAGGGTGTGTGTGAGGGACGTTACCTGTCATCTTACAAATCAAGGCTGCGCCGCCTCACCAGTCACTTGTAATATCGTATTAGTTCCGCCTTTCCCCATTATGCTTCTCAACCCTTCTAACAGTCACTTTGTCTTGTCTGGAGACACTCTTCCCGATATGCTACTTCCACATGTTACTATCTCAGTGCAACATGCACAGAATCATTCTTTAAAGAGCCGTGTGTGTGACTACATTTGTACAAGTAGCAACACGTACCTTGCTGCTGTTAGTCTGTGTGTGTTTAGGACATAAAAAATGATTGACAAAGTAAACAAAAGACAGACATGATAGTGTGATTCTTCTTGGTTGGTAGATTAAAGGTACTTTAACCAAAAGAAACATTTTCCATTTGTCTCATCCTCAAGAAGATCATAGGGCTGCACAATTACTCAACAAGCAACCACCAGGGGGCAAATAAATGATAAGGGCTTAATCAACCTGGGTGACTAGCAAGCAAGCAGCAGCCTAAACATTCAAGAGGCTATGCTGAGGCGCCAGCACATGCTACACCAGCTCACCCCGCAAACCGGTGTTGCACAGTGTAAGCATATCAGAAAAAGCATCAACTGTATGGACTAGCTACAGCTAAGGTTGGAAAATCATTTGTATTGATTGATTAATAGACTGATTCCAGTTCAAATCTGACACTTTGCAGACGCAGGGTCAAAAATGTACTATGAATTTCTTACAGGACTATTTTCAACCAGTACCGTATTTCCTTGAATAGCCGCAGGGGCGCTAATTAATTTAAAACCTCCTGTCACTCCGGCGCTTACCAGAAGCCTGCGGGATGGCCAAGCATGCGCTAATTATTTTAAAACCTCTTCTCACTCCGGCGCTTACCTTATCATGAAAAGCACATTTAATAAAAAAAACGTTATTATTGTCTTACCTTTAGGTATAAATGAGTCCATGCCAGCTCCTTTTGAAGAAAAGCATCGATATAGAAGTCTTCCTTATCTTTTTTCAGTTTTAAAAGTCTCTCTGTCTCGATGGAGATCTTCCTTTTAAGTATTACCTCCTGCTTCGATTGAAAGTCCAGTTTAGAAAACTGTTTTATTTTAGATATGTAATCCTCCATGGTAAAAGTCCAAGCAAACAATGGCTGCGCACTCTTGCTGCCGGTTGTCTTCTTCTGCAGCACTCTTCTGCAGTACCAGCAGTCGCAAGAAGGATCACTAGCGCCCTCTACCACCAGGAGGCGGGAGTCATTTAATGACTCATATTTGACCCGGCGGAAGTGCCAAGCATGCGCTAATTATTTTGCGAAACGAGTTTGACCCGGCTGTAATTCGAGGCATGCGAATACCATATTCCCGGCGCCAATTCAAGGAAATACGGTATATGAATATCTTTTGAACTTAAATATAAATGTTTTTGAACCTGCGACGAGGTGGCAACTTGTGGGTGAAGGTAGATGGACAGTGATGGCTGTAGTCAGGGTTGGGCATACCCTGCTTTCTGCCCGAGTGCAGCTGGGATAGGCTCCAGCCCCCCGCATCTAGTACTCATCGTAATCCCTTTGGTTGTCAAAGTCCTCCTTTATCCAGGGCCTTATTTTCTACATTTGTAAACAGTAGCAAATGACAAAAAAATATTTGCATTGAAAACGGGAGTCAACATTTGAAAATGTGGAAAGTTCCACGAGAATTGGAACGTAAGACCCGGTTCCCATTCATGCCCAATGCTTGATGCCCAACCCTAACTACCGGTACAGCCATCAGTGTCCAGCTACCATCAACACACTATCGCTCGCCCCAGATGGGAAGCTAACAATCCAAATAGTTATGGCTGCTCACATGTGATCATCATTTTAGCTATAATCCTGACTAGAAATGTCCCGATCTAAATTTTTGACATCTGATCCCGATCCGATTTCAAGTCCCAATCCGATACTTAGGCAATAGATTATAGAAATGAAAAGGTTTCATATGGAGGGACTAAAATAAACACAATATGGTAGTACCTCAACCGTGTTAAGGGACTTGATTTGTAAACAAAAACAAAAACCACAAAAAAATGATTTTGTTAAAATAAAAATATACCTCTTATCATTCTATTATTACGTAGGGCTGGGCGGTATACCGGTATTAAAAGTTATACCGGTATATGTTATAAAAAAATATATGTATTTGAGACAATATTTACCCACGCTTCATTGAATTTCCATTCATGTGCGATATTCCCATTTAAAAAGCAGGCACTTTCCCAGAGAAGAGCCTTCTGAAGCATGCACCAGTCCACGCCAGAGGCAATGCATTGTCCATCAGCACAAAACCCCATCACTATGCCGAGAGGACTTGTAGCTGGTTCAGTGTGTCCCGGGACCACGGTAGCTGGCAGAGACCACCGGTCCCTCCCTCACAATGGTTTCTCTCAATACACATCACATCATAATTATTGTGATTATCATCGTTATTATTCATTATTTTGCCGATCATGAGCAGTTCCTATCTGGCAGAGACCAGTGGTCCCTACCACTAGGGGCGCTCCAGAGACTGGTCACCACCACTGGCACAGCCGTGGTCCCTGTGGTTTGTGAAGCAGCTTGAGATTTTGGATGCAAAGATAAGTATAGTTGTTTTTTTCTGGTTATCTAATTCATGTAGGATTATCATTCGTGGATAGTAATTATTATAATCATTTATTTCACACCGTGGGGATCCATCAAAGAAGGAAAAAAAAACTTTAAAAAAATAAAAATAAAACACCAATAACGATAAAACAAATAAAATAGATACAAGCAGCAGAATACATTTTAAAAAATCTATCCAAAATGTTAAAACCCTCCACAATATTCAATCTCCAGCATACAGGCTTCAGTGTTTCCCATAAACTGCCAAGATACCTGTGGCGGTGGGGGCGTGGCTATGGGCGTGGTCACCATGACATCATCGAGCAATTTGCATAATTTACTACAATATGATTTTCTCTAAAAAGGCTCAAAAAATGTATACTTACTAATTAATAATAACAGTTTTGTTTTAAACGTCCATCCATCCATCCATTTTACAATATAATTACAACACTTTATGTACATATTTATATACAGATTTGAACAATAAGTTATTCACTGAAATATATTTATTAATTGTGGTTCTTACAAAAAATATATCTTATAAAATATTAAAGCTAAAATGTCTCTTAAAGCTCTGCCCCTTTAATTAGTGCATACGGCGTGGCGTAGTGGGTAGAGCAACCGTGCCAGAAACCTGAGGGTTGCAGGTTCGCTCCCCGCTTCTTACCATCCAAAAAATCGCTGCCGTTGTGTCCTTGGGCAGGACACTTCACCCTTTGCCCCCGGTGCCGCTCACACCGGTGAAATGAATGATGAATGAATGGTAGGTGGTGGTCGGAGGGGCCGTAGGCGCAAACTGGCAGCCTCGCTTCCGTCAGTCTACCCCAGGGCAGCTGTGGCTACAAATGTAGCTTACCACCACCAGGTGTGAATGAATGATGGGTTCCCACTTCTCTGTGAGCGCTTTGAGTATCTAACAATAGAAAAAGCGCGATATAAATCTAATCCATTATTATTATTATAATAATAATTTAACTTTAGCCTACTACTACAACCATATTATTTACCAGCAACATAAAGTGAAACAGAGGCCGAGGTGTCCTGCCACAGTCAGTAACAAACAGAAAACAGTAGTGGTCAAATACAAATAAGGCAACAAGAGAAGTATCCTACACTTCTCTTTTGTAAAGTAGATGTGAACAGCCTATATGGGCATCTACATCAACTATATGATTTGCCTGAGAAGCTGGACAGGACAAAAAAAATAAATATATATATATATATATTTTTTTAAATGTATTTATTTTTTTTTAAATTTGTGGTGGACGTAATTCTTTCGTGGCGGGCCGCCACAAATAAATGAATGTGTGGGAAACACTGGGCTTGCTCCCGAATGGTTCCACAGACTGAATGAAATCTGACAGAACTGTGAGTAGGGTTAATTATATTGTTGTCTGACTCAGCTGCCCTACACATGACATTATGTAACGGGGCAGAGCAGGTCGAGACACTTTTCCATCGAGTGGCAATATTTCTTGCCGGTGTTCTGGTAAGACGTGCTCCCCATTAAAATGCATGCACCCCTGCATCTGCGCACGTGTATGAATCCAGTATTGAAGGACTCTTTCACATGAGTTCAATAGTTAAACAACTATATTTTTGTATTTAGTCATTTATTGTACAAATGTATGATGATGTCAAGCGGGGGGGTCCAATTGATGACACTAATGAAATGTGGCTGTTTTTTTTTAAAGCGCTGAAAAACAATGTCAAAAATGGAAAAACAGAGCTAAAGACATAATGTAATGAGAAAAAGCTGACATATTAATATTAATAATGAACAAAAACACAAATATTTGTCTTTGAATATATGGATATTATTTAACCTTTTGTTAGACTATTTAATGACAAATTAAATAATGGCGTTGCATTCAACCCCAGCATGGCGCAGGTAGAGCGGCCATGCCAGCAACTTGAGGGTTCCAGGTTCCATTCGAGCTTCTGTCATCCTAGTCACAGCCGCTGTGTCCTTGTCCGTGCTCCTGATGGGTCGTGGTTAGCGCCTTGCATGGCAGCTACTGCCATCAGTAGTAGTATGTGTATGTTATTGTTATGTGTGTGTGTATATGTATGTTATTGTTATGTGTGTGTGTATATGTATGTTATTGTTATGTGTGTGTGTATGTGTATGTTATTGTTATGTGTGTGTATGTGTATGTTATTGTTATGTGTGTGTGTATGTGTATGTTATTGTTATGTGTGTGTGTATGTGTATGTTATTGTTATGTGTGTGTGTATGTTATTGTTATGTGTGTGTGTATGTGTATGTTATTGTTATGTGTGTGTGTATATGTATGTTATTGTTATGTGTGTGTGTATGTGTATGTTATTGTTATGTGTGTGTGTATGTGTATGTTATTGTTATGTGTGTGTGTATATGTATGTTATTGTTATGTGTGTGTGTGTATATGTATGTTATTGTTATGTGTGTGTGTATATGTATGTTATTGTTATGTGTGTGTGTGTGTGTGTATATGTATGTTATTGTTATGTGTGTGTGTATATGTATGTTATTGTTCT
Organism: Entelurus aequoreus; assembly: GCF_033978785.1. Lineage (NCBI taxonomy): Eukaryota > Metazoa > Chordata > Actinopteri > Syngnathiformes > Syngnathidae > Entelurus > Entelurus aequoreus. The sequence continues at coordinate 1,201,272 of NC_084731.1, forward strand.
GCTTAGCATTCATGACTGCCTGCTGTTGCACTGATCAGCCTAGTGGTGGCTCACATCCATCACACACATTTCTATTTTTGGGCAGAAGTATTATAGTGTTCCCAATGTTAAAAGGATAAAGCCATTGTTTACAAATTTGGTAAATAAATAACCCAAAAATATATATTTTGTTTGTTTTCTTACTGTACCGAAAATGAACCGAACCGTGACCTCTAAACCGAGGTACGTACCGAACCGAAATTGTTGTGTACCGTTACACCCCTACAAAACACCAAAGAAACAAAATTGAAGAAATCATACACATAGGAAGTACTTAAGAGGACTAAAAAGGAAGTCCAAAAACAGCTCAAAGTCAAAACACTAAACAAGTGACTGACCTTGATGTCATCAGGAGACTCAGCAGATGCATGCTCGTGCATGTACAAGCACGCACGCACGCACATGCATTTCAGCCTTAATGAATTATGCAAATGATGGTGAGAATGATGAGACGTGTTTACATGAATATAGTCTTACTTCAGATGTAAAATTTCAATGTCTACTCTTGCCTCGCTGTGGTGGCAAGTGAGCATGTGCACCAGTCAGGGACATTCATCATCTGCCATGATGGATTTCAGCATTATATAAGCGCCTTAATCAGCAGGAGGTAGATGACAGTGACACTCTTCTGGCACGCCAGCATTGACTTGCCAGCGTCGGATTACAGGAAGTCCTCGGGTGTAATAAAAGCACATTTTCCAACATGATTGGCCGAGCCAAGCAGGAAGTTTGTTCATGGAGCAGCACATGATTGCTCATCAGGGAATTGCAGATGTTATGGGACAGATGTTAGAGTCACACAATGTGCTAATGACAGATTAGACCAGACCTGGGCAAATGAAGGCCCGTTGAGATTTTCAATCTGGCCCGCCGGACATTCCTAAACTATTTTAGATGTTTAAGATGTAAAGTGTAGCTGCCATTATGATGTGCACTCATCTTTTATAATGACCTTCAACTATACTAAGTCTTTACATGCTTGGAATCTGCATCATATACTAGTTACTATGCTCATCTAATTAGTTACTATGGTAACCTAATTAGTTACTATGCTCATCTAATTAGTTACTATGGTGACCTAATTAGTTACTCTTGTCATTTAATTCGTTACTATGGTAACCTAATTAGTTACTATGGTAACCTATTAGTCATCTAATGAGTTACTATGGTCATCTAATTAATTACTATGGGCATCTACGTCAGTGGTCCCCAACCACCGGTACCGATTGGTACCGGGCCGCACAAGAAATGTAAAAAAATAAATAAAAAATAAAAAATTATATACAGGTATATATTGTGTTTTTTATGTTGATTTCATAAAAAAAAAAGTTTTTTGTTTTTTTTTATGAAATCAACATAAAAAACACAATATATACATTATATATCAATATAGATCAATACAGTCTGCAGGGATACAGTCCGTAAGCACACATGATTGTATTTATTTATGTAAAAAAATTTAAAAAAAATTACTATTGTCATTTAATTAGTTACTATGGTAACCTAATTAGTTACTATGGTCATCTAATGAGTTACTATGGTCATCTAATTAATTACTATGGTCATCTACGTCAGTGGTCCCCAACCACCGGTACCGATTGGTACCGGGCCGCACAACAAATGTAAAAAAAAATGTAAATGTAAAAAAAAAAATAAAAAAAAAAAAAAAAAATTTTTTTTTATATATATATTGTGTTTTTTATGTTGATTTCATAAAAAGTTTTTTTTTTTTTTTTTTTAATGAAATCAACATAAAAAACACAATATATACATGATATATCAATATAGATCAATACAGTCTGCAGGGATACAGTCCGTAAGCACACATGATTGTATTTATTTATGTAAAAAAAAAATTTAAAAAAATTACTATTGTCATTTAATTAGTTACTATGGTAACCTAATTAGTTACTATGGTAACCTAATTAGTTACTATGGTCATCTAATGAGTTACTATGGTCATCTAATTAATTACTATGGTCATCTACGTCAGTGGTCCCCAACCACCGGTACCGATTGGTACCGGGCCGCACAAGAAATGTAAAAAAATAAAAAAATAAAATAAAAATAAAAAATAAAATAAATTATATATATATTGTGTTTTTTATGTTGATTTCATTTTTTTTTTTTTTTTTTTTTTTTATGAAATCAACATAAAAAACACAACATATACATTATATATCAATATAGATCAATACAGTCTGCAGGGATACAGTCCGTAAGCACACATGATTGTATTTATTTATGTAAAAAAAATAAAAAAAATTACTATTGTCATTTAATTAGTTACTATGGTAACCTAATTAGTTACTATGGTAACCTAATGAGTTGCTATGGTAACCTAATTAGTTACTATGGTCATCTAATGAGTTACTATGGTCATCTAATTAATTACTATGGTCATCTATGTCAGTGGTCCCCAACCACCGGTACCGATTGGTACCGGGCCGCACAAGAAATGTAAAAAAAAATGTAAATGTAAAAAAAAGAATAAAATAAAAAAATTATATATATATATATTGTGTTTTTTATGTTGATTTCATAAATTTGTTTTATTTTTATGAAATCAACATAAAAAACACAATATATACATTATATATCAATATAGATCAATACAGTCTGCAGGGATACAGTCCGTAAGCACACATGATTGTATTTATTTATGTAAAAAAAAAAAAAAAAAAAAAAATTTTTTAAATACATTACCCCCCCCAACCGGTCCGTGGGACAAATTTTCAAGCGTTGACCGGTCCGCAGCTACAAAAAGGTTGGGGACCACTGATCTACGTCACAGCAGCTCAGACGAGGCACCAAGCAGTGTGGGCGGGAAGCGTTTCCACAGACGCGGAAGAAGATTTTCACAACAAAGTTCTAAAGCTTAGTGATATATAGAATAGAATAGAAAGTACTTTATTGATACCTGGGGGAAATTCAGCAAATATCCGATATATGGGTTTATTTTGTACCCTTCACGTTCATATTTCACTGTTTGTTGCATTTTTGTTGTGTTTCACTTGATTGTAAAATATGTCGATCGAAAGGGGGTGTGACGTTCATATTTTGTCAATATTCAGTGTTTTATCCTTCATAGAAAAAATAAAAATTCCATTACGTTTTTTAAGGTGGTCTGTCATAATGTTTTTAGCATTCAATCAGACATTATTGTGAGGTTTTGTATTAGTGTTCCTAAAAATAGATATACCGGCCCCCAGACACATTTTTCTCTCTAAATGTGGCCCCCCGAGTCAAAATAATTGCCCAGGCCTGTATTAGACTGTACCATATCAATCACAATATATTTAAAATACAACAAAAATGCCAGAACGGTAGGTTGTGAGTTCAAACCCCGGTTAAGTCATACCAAAGACTATACAAATGGGAGCCATTACCTCCCTGCTTGGCACTCCGCATCAAGGCTTGGAATTGGGTGTTAAATCATCAAAAATGATTCCCGGGCGCAGCCACCGCTGCTGATCACTGCTCCCCTCACCTCCCAGGGGGTGAACAAGGGTGATGGGTCAAATGCAGAGAATAATTTCGCCACACCGAGTGTGTGTGTGACTATCATTGCTACTTGAACTTTAATATTGTGGTAGTGACTATATTGCAAATCACACCATGGAGCAAAGCAAGGCTAACCGGTAACACAACAAAGGAGGACAGGAGCACTTGAGGAGAAGACCAACTAATGTATATTTAAAGACAGAGAGCATGTTGGAAGGGAAAGGTATTAGCAGTAAATGAACAACAGACAGACGTGAGATACAACGTGATCTGTAGGCACCTCCAACACATTCATATGTAGGGCTGCAACAACTAATCGATTAAAATCGATTACCAAAATAGGTGGCGATTAATTTAGTCATCGATTCGTTGGAACTATGCTATGCGCATGCGTGGAGGCTTTTTTTTGTTGTTATTTTTTTTTGTTTTATAAACTGCAACATTTACAAACAGCTGAGAAACAATAATCAAAATAAGTACAAAAACAGTACAAAACAGCGCCAGGGCGGCGGTGAGGCTACGTCTCATGAGGTGGCGTAAGCTAGCCAATGATGTGTCATGTGCAGCTCACGTGACCACGGCGTCTCCTTTGCTGGAAACATTCGAAAAATGGCGCAGGAAAACACTACCGATAGTTTAGCGGAGAAACATCTTGCGGTTATTGCTTCAATGGAGAAAAGTGTACGACCTAAGTGGTCAAAAGTGTGGGAACACTTCACTTTCAAGACTTCGAAGAAGAGCGTTTCCTGCAAAATGGCACGGAAGTACAACATTGCTTCAGAAGCACCTGAAGAAGAAACATGCTGGAGCCATGGATGAAGGGAACAACTCACAGTACGTAACTTTTTAAGTTAAAGTTATGCCTTTGTTGCAACGCGGGGCTGATAATGTGTCTCCGGCACATTTGACTCCGTTTTGAGAGAGAAAACGCACGGTTACCAATTTGGAAATAAACGTAACGGACAGAAATATCTCAGGTTGGTTTCATAATGGATCAATGTAGCCGGGCTGATAAAGCTATATAAATATATTTAGATTTGAGTGACGCTTTAGTATAACTAAACGTTATGAAGGTGCTGGAATATTTCATGCTATTATTCAGAGGCAGCCTGAAATGAATCCTTTATTATTCACAACAGAAACGTGTACAATATCTGATTCAGTTCTGATGAGTTACATTTCTGTGTTATTATTGGTGTGTGCTGCACCCCCAATGTCCACAACATGGTGCCAGTATGCTGGGTTTTTTCAATAAAATACTGGAAAGGATAGAAATGTAGTTTGTCTCTTTTATCCGATTATTAAGCGATTAATTGAAGTAATAATCGACAGATTAATCGATTATCAAATTAATCCTTAGTTGCAGCCCTATTCATATGACTAAACTACTTGAACAAAGTCTTTTGATTCATCTTTCAAAATATTACACTCAGACAGACTAATGATTAATTGAATGATTGAACTGCTACATCACTCACCCTTACTGCCATGCACACCAATGGTGTGTGTGTGGGGTTGCCCTAGTTGAGTTAGGATCTTCCCCTGTCTTGAGATGTAATGTCACGCAGACAAACATGCCCCTTGACTTCTTGCACCCCCTCTCAATCATGTACACTCACCACAAACTCCCATTTGGGCCTGAAGAGGAAATGGTGGTGAGGCGGAGTGTCAAGAACATGATCTTGACCCCCACCCAATCACATAGTGGAGTTATTGCTGCGCTGCTTTAAACTCACACTGATGGTTACTAATTCTGACACACAAACTATTCACTAACCTAAGTGAGGGAAACTGTCAGAATTAAAGACACGGTCAGAATATACAGGAGGTTTAATATGCGTGGGCTGAGGGGTAGCAGAGATAGACTATCTAGAAGGGGGTCTTCCATCCATCTTTTTGATAATGCATGCATGTGGCTTTTGACTCACATTACTTCTGCACGGCTGTGGATGTAGGTCACAAACTCTGATGCATACCCACACGCACCCACCTTTAAACAAGTGCATGTCTATATTGACAGTATGCAGGCCCTAGATGCACTAACACAGGGGTCGGCAACCCGCGGCTCTGGAGCCGCATGCGGCTCTTTGACCACTCTGATGTGGCTCAGCTGCATACTTGCCGACCCTCCCGGTTTTCCCAGTATACTTAACGACCCCCCCGATTTTCCCAGGAGACTGCCTCTCCTAGAAATCTCCCAGGGCAAATATGATCCTATTTTCACTCTAATTACTTAATCAAGGGCGTGCCCTAATGGCACTGCATTAATTGTCCTCTATAGCATTTTCAAAACAGCGTGCCAGCCCGGCCACATGTTATATGTTGCTTTTACTTGCACACGTAGGAGACAGCAAGGCATACTTGGTCAACAGCCACACAGCTTACACTGACGGTGACCGTATAAAACAACTTTAACACTGTTACGTTACAAATATGCGTCACACTGTGAACCCACACCAAAAAAGAATGACAAAAACATTTCTGGAGAACATCTGCACTGTAACACAACACAACAAATACCCAGAATCCCATGCAGCCCTAACTCTTCCGGTCTACATTATACACCCCCGCTACCACCAAACCCCCCCCCCCCCCACATCAACCCCCCCCCTCTCCGTGCGTCGGTTGAGCGGAAGAGTTAGGGCTGCATGGGATTCTGGGTATTTGTTGTGTTGTGTTTATGTTGTGTTACAGTGCAGATGTTCTCCAGAAATGTGTTTGTCATTCTTTTTTGGTGTGGGTTCACAGTGTGGCGCATATTTGTAACGTAACAGTGTTAAAGTTGTTTTTGTACGACTACCGTCAGTGTAAGCTGTGTGGCTGTTGACCAAGTATGCCTTGCTGGCACTTACGTGAGCAAGCTGAAGCTGCATTCAACATGTGGCCAAGCAGGTACGCTGTTTGGGCAGGCTGTAGAGGGCGCTAAAAGCAGTGCCAGCCCGTCCTGAAATTTGGGAGTCTCCCGGAAAATTGAGAGGGTTGGCAAGAAAGACGCTATCAAGCGCCATTCAATTAAAAGTCTCGGGCCGCACTAACATTACATTTCCTTATTAAGATGTGTGCAGGTGACCCCTGGTTAACATAGCGCAAAGCAATTTAAGCTTTGTATGCGGTGTTTTTCATTTTAAATTTTCAAAATTTTTTCGTGGCTCCCATTGTTTTCTTTAATTTGTGAAACTTTCCAAAATGGCTCTTTGAGTGGTAAAGGTTGCCGACCCCTGCACTAACACATACTCACTAGCGGGGGTTACAGTTATGATATGGAATAAAAGTCATTTTTGAGCCCTTTCACACTCAGGCGCAGCTCCAACTAGACAATTGGGATCACATCCACCCAGAACCCTCCGATTTTTACTGTCCTAATAATACAAATTGTAGTAAGATAAATAAATAATACAATTGTACATTGTAGTTGTATTCTTATATACACACTGATGAGATACAACATTCTTACAACCTGCAGAATCAACTGATCTGTGTTGAAAAGTGTCAGGAGTGGTATTTATTTAACAATGTTTAATAATGTGCTTGTAGTTTGCAGCGATGTACAACTGCACTGCATCATACTCATATTTTTCCATCGAATGTGGTAACTAAGGGTCACCAAAATATATGAACACTAAACAGTGGTGAGTAGGATGTTGTGTAGTTGTATTCTACTTTAAACATTGTTCAACTCTATCCAACAATGAGAAGTAGAGATGTCCGATAATATCGGTCTGCCGATATTATCGGCCGATAAATGCGTTAAAATGTAATATCGGAAATGATCGGTATCGTTTTTTTTATTATCAGTATCGGGTTTTTTTTTGTTTGGTTTTTTTAATTAAATCCACATAAAAAACACAAGATACACTTACAATTAGTGCACCAACCCAAAAAACCTCCCTCCCCCATTTACACTCATTCACACAAAAGGGTTGTTTCTTTCTGTTATTAATATTCTGCTTCCTACATTATATATCAATATATATCAATACAGTCTGCAAGGTTCCTACATTATATATCAATATATATCAATACAGTCTGCAAGGGATACAGTCCGTAAGCACACATGATTGTGCGTGCTGCTGGTCCACTAATAATACTAACCTTTAACAGTTCATTTTACTCATTTTCATTCATTACTAGTTTCTATGTAACTGTTTTTATATTGTTTTACTTTCTTTTTTATTCAAGAAAATGTTTTTAATTTATTTATCTTATTTTATTTGATTCATTTTTTTAAAAAGTACCTTATCTTCACCATACCTGGTTGTCCAAATTAGGCATAATAATGTGTTAATTCCACAACTGTATATATCGGTTGATATCGGTATCGGTTGATATCGGTATCGGTAATTAAAGAGTTGGACAATATCGGCATATCGGATATCGGCAAAAAGCCATTATCGGACATCCCTAATAAGAAGCATTTCCAGTTGTCAAAAAAAATACTTCCAGTGTCTACACATAAACCAGTAACTCACCATGCCTTTGATTAGCTCGCCAGAAGGTTCTAGAAATGTAATGCACTATTATGCACCGCAATATAACAGCTGCTGTACGCTAACCGAACGAGGAAGTATTTTAAATGGCTCTTACGTGAACAATGAGTACTAATTTGAAAAATAGTATACGATAGTAATTATGAATCAGATGTCATGGTTCACTTTCAGCTTTGTAAACATCACATCGCTCAACCACACTGTGAACTCAAAGTAACATTTTGTTGTTGTTTTTATCTCTGTTATGTAAGCTTCTCTGTTAGCCAACCACTAAATGCTGTATCACTTTGAGAATCCGCCGGAATGCAAAGTTAACGCGTTAACTACAAACTTTAATAACGGCACTAATTTTTCCAACGGGCGATTAACGCGAACACTTCCTTTTTGACCCCCCTGCCTAAATGAACTTGGCTGCAGTTCACTTGCTACTGACGAGCCACAAGCGAGCAGAAATGGACAAAACAAAGTCTACCTTATGGAAATATCAGGCTTCAAAGTCATGGCAAGTTGTTCTCTCGACAAGAAAGGACTATTTCCCACCATGAGAAGAGGCGACATTCCTGCAGCAAACACCTGCTGCGCGCGTCGAAAGAGGTGGGTGGTGCTTCACTTCCGTGTTCAGTTTACAGTTAAGGTGATAAGAGTGATAACACTTAGATTGTTACTGTGACTGATTTAGTAAGTAAGATGACATAAAAGCTCCACAGAAATGAAAGAATGTCGAAAGGAGACTTTTTTGATTGCAAACAGTTGATCCGACATCACTTTCATCAAAACAATCACACACTTTTCCGGCTTCAAAATAAAAGCCCTACACTCTATATCCGGTTTATCTACGTTTAGGGTTTCTCCTTAATGTACGGGCTTCATATTAGCCGCCACACCTAACAGAATAAAGTAATATTACGTATTGTAGCCTCCAGAAGAAAAAGTCTGACGCTCTTTTCAGCTTTTATGGCCAATTTTTTTTACTGACAACGGGCCCAATTCCAACAAGTATTCCCTCCGTGTACACACGTCTGTCTCCGTGCTTCACTCATAGACATTCAACACTTGTTCATTCTCTGCCGATACAGCGTGTTCACAGACCATGGGAGAAATGACCACCATAACACACTAACATACACATTCACACCAGCCATACGCACATGCTTTTCTGGACGTACTTTAGTATATCGGAGATATACCCTCGGACAGCCATCTTTACAATTCAGGACGACACTTTAAATGAGAGAAAGGCTCCCAGCAACGCAAAGCAAGTGTGACGTCAGGCTCTTTACAACTGCCGGACATGCATACTTGCCAACCCTCCCGTTTTTAGCGGGAGATTCCCGGTATTCAGCGCCTCTCCCGACAACCTCCCGGCAGAGATTTTCTCCTGACAAACTCCCGGTATTCAGCCGGAGCTGGAGGCCACGCCCCCTCCAGCTCAATGCGGACCTGAGACTGAGTGGAGAGAGCCTGTTCTCACGTCCGCTTTCCCACAATATAAACAGCTTGCCTGCCCAATGACGTCATAACATCTAGGGCTTTTAGAGAGTAGAGTGCACAACTGCGCACACAACAAGGAGATGAAGCAGAAGAACGAGGAAGTTACAGACATGGCGACGCCGTCGACGAGCAATGTGAAGAAATACGCTTGCAAGTTCCAAAACGAATGGAAACAAGAATTTCAGTTCATCCAGGACAGTTCGAAGGGGAAGGTGTATGTTGCCTGTACATTTTGTAGAACAGACTTCTCCATTGAACACGGTGGCCGAAATGATATACTCATCATGAACGGAGAAGTTAAACAGGACAATACTGCCATCTAATGGATAGCCACCGAAACACTGAAATTCAAGTATTTCTTTTATTTATATGTAAATAAAAAAATAAAAATAAATAAATAAAAAATTATATATATATATACATATACATATATATATATACATATACACATATATATACATATACACATATATATACATATACACACATATATACATATACACACATATATATATATATATATATATATATATATATATATATATATATATATATATATATATATATATATATATATATATATATATATATATATATATATATATATATATATATATATATATATATATATATATATATGAAATATATATGAAATACTCGAGTTGGTGAATTCTAGCTGTAAATAACCACGCCCCCCGCCCCCAACCACCCACCCCCTACCCCCCCCCCCCCCCCACCTCCCGATATTGGAGGTCTCAAGGTTGGCAAGTATGCGGACATGGCGCGACAGAATCTAAACAGAGTCTCTAAACACGAGTACAGTCGCCAATAACACCAACAATAGATGCTAGATTTGTTGCCAAAAAGTTACAAAGTATTGGAGGAATCTCTATTTAAAAATAAAACAAAATGATATTGTGTAAGAAAAATATATATGTTAATACTATACTTAAAAACAGATTTTTTAAAAAAGTATATTCACATTTTTTTGCCTTTTAAAGAATATATGCATCATAGCAAATCATGCAATGACATATCAACCACGCCCCCACCGCCACAGGTATTTTGGCAAATTTAGGGGATACCCTGACATTAACAAAATAAAAATGTCTTATATTGCAATCATGCTTTGTCAGAGAGGTTTTGTAATGTTTTTCTGTGATATTTGCACCTAAAGTAATGCGAGTACATCAGTTTAGGAATATGGGGGCCGATTCTGGCTGGTTGAAATATTGTGTAAATTCTTGTATAACATGTTCTGGTGGATTCCTCAATTGCAGAATAGTTAGCCGGCTCAATATTTCATTTTATGAATTAATAGAGAAGTTTAAAACATTGTCATGCAGCAATATGAACCCTGAAAATGATCTGTCTAGAGTAAACTTATGATGGAAAATTATACATATCTGTGATTAATCAAGATTAATTTTGAGTTAACTATGAACAAAATGTGATTAATAGAGATAAAAATGTTTAATTGTTTGACAGCCCTATTTATTATCAATTATTACTACATTGGACAGCGGGAGCCATCTGTAAAGACTCAACTGGCGTTTTCAGAATGTAAGTCTATCAACGTCATTGTTATAAAAGAACATACATGCTATACAAGTGTACATTATGTTGCTATGTCAATTAATGAATGAGTCTTTGTGTGTCTTACAGAGAGAGAATAGTTCTGCACAAATTATTTATTCAGAATAAATACAAATATACATGCGGTAATGGGGTCCTAGAAGTGGGGGGCTGTGAACTTGACTTAATCATGTGATTTGTACTGAAATAGTCTAAAAAAAAAAAAAAGCGCTAAATAAAGGTTTTCCATATATTAATAACTGTTTGTGTTTTAGTAGTATTATTTACCAATCTTGCCAAAGTTGTTCTTGTCAGGTGTCAATAAGTACAGGAGCATCACAGTTTAAAGGCCTACTGAAATGAATTTTTTTTATTTAAACGGGAATAGCAGATCCATTCTGTGTGTCATACTTGATCATTTTGCGATATTGCCATATTTTTGCTGAAAGTATTTAGTATAGAATGTCGATAAAGTTCGCAACTTTTGGTCTCTGATAAAAAAAAAACCTTGCCCCTACCGGAAGTAGCGTGACGTAGTCAGTTGTTCACTCCCTCATATTTTCCTATTGTTTTCAACGCAGCTAGAGCTATTCGGACCATTACCCCATTAATTTGAGCGCGGATGAAAGATTCGTGGACGAGGAACGTTAGAGTGAGGGACTAGAATGCAGTGCAAGACATATTTTTTTTTTGCTCTGAGCGTAACTTAGGTACAAGCTGGCTCATTGGATTCCACACTCTCTCCTTTTTCTATTGTGGATCACGGATTTGTATTTGAAACCACCTGGGATACTATATCCTCTTGAAAATGAGAGTCGAGAACGCGAAATGGACATTCAGTGCCTTTTATCTCCACGACAATACATCGACGAAGCTCATGCTAATTAGCATGAGCTAACGTGATAGCATCTGTCTCAAATGCATATACAAACAAAATAAATAAACCCCTGACTGGAAGGATAGACAGAAGATCAACAATACTATTAAACCATGTACATGTAACTACACGGTTAATAGATCTTAGCCTGGCAAAGCTTAACAATGCTGTTGCTAACGACGCTAAGGCTGACTTAGCAACTTAGCAACCGGACCTCACAGAGTTATGATAAAAACATTAGCGCTCCACCTACGCCAGCCAGCCCTCATCTGCCCAGCTCATCAACACCCATGCTCACCTGCGTTCCAGCGATCGACGGCGCGACGAAGGACTTCACCCGATCATCCGTGCGGTGGCTGGTTAGCATCGGCTAGCGCGTCTGCTATCCAAGTGAGTAATCCTTGTTGTGTTGCTACAGCCAGCCACTATACACCGACCCACCTACAACGTTCTTCTTTGCAGCCTCCATTGTTCATTAAACAAATTGCAAAAGATTCACCAACACAGATGTCCAGAATACTGTGGAATTATGAAATGAAAACAGAGCTTTTTTGTATTGTATTCAATGAGGAAGGCATACCTCTGTTCCCCGGGCTACGTCATGCGCATATGTCATCCTCCGAAGGCTTTTTCAACCGGAAGTGTAGCGGGAAATTTAAAATGTCACTTTATAAGTTAACCCGGCCGTATTGGCATGTGTTGCAATGTTAAGATTTCATCATTGATATATAAACTATCAGACTGCGTGGTCGCTAGTAGTGGCTTTCAGTAGGCCTTTAAGGTAACGTTGAGGTGAACGTTTAACAGTCACACCATCACAGAATCAAAATGTGTTTAAATGTTTTCCGGCAACAATTAGTATCCATCATTTGAAGTACTCTTTAAGAATGTCAAACATCCAACACAACTCCCATTCACACCCGAACCGGTCAGTCTACATTCAGTTAAAAGCACTAAAACACTCAATGTTTACAATGTTCAGTTCTTCTCCCTCACTCAAATATATTTCTATCTCAAATATTTGTAGCAACGTAATAAAACGTAATTAGGCCGGACAATTACTTTAAAATATGCTATTTACTGTTATTATTGTGTTTTCTACTCATTACTATATTACTATTATTTTGTTAATCCATTCAAATTTGAAAGTACATTATTATTTGAGTCCAAACTTGGTGTTTGGTATGTTTTTACCCACTGGGAGTGATGTCACATATCAAAACGAGCTTCCTCTGGAACACAAGTGTCAAACTCAAAACCCAGAGGCCAGATCTGGCCACATCTGCAAAAGCCTGGAAAAAGTGTGTCAATAAAAGACTTTGTTTTCTTACTAAATGTATTTGTTCTTTATTTTTTAACAGAAAAAAATACATGTAATGAACGCAATTGCATATATATTTATTCAATATATAATGTAACACATATTACCATAAATTACTTTTTTCCCCCCCAAAAAACTCAAATACCTTACTTACGTATGAATCTGTAATAATAATGTTGTTCATGTTAATAATGTAATGTTACATTTGTATGAATTTAGGTTATAAAGTAATCTGCAATGATAATAAACTACCGTAATTTCCGGACTATAAGCCGCTACTTTTTCCCCTCGTTCTGGTCCCTGCGGCTTATACAAGGGTGCGGCTTATATACGGCCTGTTCTTCTCCGACACTGACAAAGAGGATTTCGGTGGTTTTAGTACGCAGGAGGAAGACGATGACACAATGATTAAAGACTGACTTTTCATATACCGGTAGGCTGGTTATTTTGATAACGTACAGGCGAGCACTTTGTATTACTTTGCACTGTTGTATTATTTGTACTCTGCACGAATGCTGTTCGCCATGTCAAAGATGTGAAAGTTTGATTGAATGATTGAAAGATTTATTGTTAATAAATGGGAAGCTTTGCGTTCCCAAACAGTCATCTCTGTCCCGACAATCCCCTCCGTGGTAGCAGGAACCCCTATATACTACGCTAATTACACATCAAAACCCTGCGGCTTATAGTCGGGTGCGGCTTATATATGGAGCAATCTGTATTTTCCCCTAAATTTAGCTGGTGCGGCTTATAGTCAGGTGCGGCTTATAGTCCGGAGATGACGGTATTACCTTCGTTTTTCCTAATAACGTACCAAATATTAAAATAAATATCTGACTGACTTTTGATTCCAAAACAAGTTATCCATTAAATAGACAATAGATTTTACGGTATCATTCCCTAAAACTTTACAGTGGTACCTTTTTTCATTTACAGTAATACACCACAAAAACAACAACCATATATTTTACAATTAAAAAAACGGACACTTGGGATTTTACTGTAAAAAAAAAAAAAAAAGTGGTGCCGTTTTTCCACTTACAGTAATATACTGTAAAAACCACAGCCACAAATTTTACGTGGGAAAAAAACCTGGCCACTCTTTTGCCAGAATTTTACTCACAATTTTTCCATTTAAAGCTGCCAGTTTAATAATTGTACATTAAAAAATATAATGGTCAAATGCATAGGCAATTGTATAATAATATCATTAGGTGAATCTTTATGCATTTACTACTTATTTACTACCCACTGTTACAAGCGTCCCTAAGGGCAGCCATACCAGTGAAAACAAGTTTGACACCCCTGCTCAGAAATGTCCTGCTACTTACTAAACAGGTACAGCAGGTTTTTATTCTGTCCATCCATATATTTACACTTATTCCAGATTCAGTAGTATGAATTTAGGCTACGATATACTTTATTTGTGCCACAATGGGGACATTATGTGATTGCGGTGGTAATTTAAATGTGAAGTTGTTATGGTTTGTGCCATTAGTCTTCCACAGAGATTGGTACTCTCCTTTCCTATACCGTAGGGGGGCACGTTTGATATTAAACCTTTAATAAACATACCAAATAGCCTGGCCTTATTCATCTTATTTACCCGACATTTCTGTCTCTACATGTTAGCAAGTTTACAATGTCTTGACTGTATCATGTGCAAAGGAGTATTCACATTCATTATATGACATGTATTTTACTTTTATATTCACTTTCATTTTTATTATGAAAGTTGGTGGCTATCAAAAGTAACTGTGCGCACATGAATAGGTTTGTGTTGATCCACAGCATTCCATACAAAGTGATTGGCTGTTCTGAGGCGTGTTACAAAGGAAACTGAAACACTACTGAGCCTACCGGACTGTAAATAAAGGTGCTGTTGTAGGCGCCCCCACCCTACCTATAGTGGACTCAAGACGAAGACAAGAAAGAACAAACAATAGTTGTTTTGTCAATGCAGTAGATGTTAATCAATCAACCAGGTGGCTGATAACATGAGACTGCAACATCTGGAAGAGCAGCGAAACACAGCTGTCTGACAAAGTTACATTGCCACCTCAGTTTAGGTACCTCAACTTGCCAGCATTCTGAGATAGGAGCCAGGGCCGCATGATTATGCTCAAAATGATCATCTTCATTTTTATCAATGTTGAAATCACAATTATTAATCACGATTCTTCATTAAGTTAGGTAAAACGGAATTAGGAGGGTTGACCACTACCCAATCATGTACCGTATTTTTCAGAGTATAAGTCGCTCCGGAGTATAAGTCGCTCCGGAGTATAAGTCGCACCGGCCGAAAATGCATAATAAAGAAGGAAAAAAACATATATAAGTCGCACTGGAGTATACCGTATTTCCTTAAATAGCCACAGGGGCGTTAATTAATTTAAAACCTCCTGTCACTCCGGCGTTTACCGGAAGCCTGCGGGATGGTCGTGCATGCGCTAATTATTTTAAAACCTCTTCTCACTGCGGCGTTTACCAAAAGGAATCCGGTAAATTTAGGCGTGCGCTTTGAGTGTGATGTAAGCATACCATCATGAAAAGCACATTTAATAAAAAAAAAACTTTATTATGGTCTTACCTGTACTTATAAATGGAGTCCATTTGCAGCTCCTTCTGACCAAAAGCATCGATAACTTGTTTATAGAAGTCTTCCTTATTTTCTTTCTTCAGTTTTAAAAGTCTCTCTGTCTCGATGGAGATATTCCTTTAATTATTACCTCCTGCTTCCATTGAAAGTCCAGTTTAGAAAACTGTTTTATTTTAGATACCGGTATGTAATCCTCCTTGTTAAAAGTTCAGGCAGAGGCTGCGTGTGTTCACTTCTTCTGCAGTACCGGAAGTCGCAAGAAGGATCACTAGCGCGGCAGCGCCCTCTACCACCAGGAGGCGGGAGTCATTTAATGACTCATACAGTATTTGACACACGCAGCTACGGTATATTAATAAAACATAGCTGCTTACTGTTCTTTTTAGCATACTGTACCAGTATTCAATAGCTTGGACCTTAAATCCTACTGAATAGCTCTTTATCTTTTTTCCTTTGTGCGATTGTAAACTACTGAAATCAGCTTCCTCCATTTTGAAAATAAGGGACAGGTAAAGCGTCACTCGTGACGTAACGAATTTGACCCGGTGGAAGTTCTAGCCATATGCTAAATATTTTGCGAAACGAGTTTGACCCGGCGAAAATTATAGACATGCGATAATAAAATTAATATTTTGCGAAACGAATTTGATCCGGCTTCAATAATGAACCGGCGATAAGGCCAAGCATGCGTTAATTATTTTGAGAAAGGAGTTTGACCCGGCAGTAATTCTAGACGTGCGAATACTATATTCCCTACGCCAATTCAACGAAATACGGTAAGTCACATTTTTGGGGGAAATGTATTTGATAAAAGCCAACAGCAAGAATAGACATTTGAAAGGCAATTTAAAATGTCTAAAGAATAGTGAACAACAGGCTGAATAAGTGTACGTTATATGAGGCATAAATAACCAACTGGTATGTTAACGTAACATATTATGGCAGGGGTGTCCAAACTTTTTCCACTGAGGGCCGCACACGGAAAAATTAAGAATGCGGGGGCCATTTTTATATTTTTCATTTTCAAACCTTAACAAAATATATGGATTTTTTGTTTTTTTTAACCTTTAGGGTTTCCGGGGACTATAAAGGGTCTCAGTCATTAAACTGTTAAAAATAAGTCAAATTATTATTATTTTTTTATTATTTAACGCTTACAGTAAATCTCTATATCAACTTGAGGTTGATATAAAGTAAAAAAAAAAAAAAAGTTTTCTGTCAAAGACAACTTTGTTTTTTATAGTAAAACTGAAATATGTAGTATTTAATAATTAGAGCCTTAAAAGATCAATAATGCAGGACACCATTGATTTTAATTCTTTAATATTTTTGAGTAATCACAGTGAAAAGTGAAATAAAATCCTACTAAATATATTTGGGATCCAAAAGGTCCCCCACTCATAAAGTGATACATTTTTATTAGTCTTTTTTTACTTTTAACACTTAAATTACGAGATCAACTTCAGATATATCTGTCCATTTTACGTTTGAACTATTATTTTGTTTGTTTTATGCTCTTTTGTCAAATAAAACTTTGATGTTTTTATATGGCAACCACACAATATATGCAATATTTTTTCCACATAAAACATTTTAAAGTGATATTTTTTAAGTAATAATTCATTATAACATAAATTTTTAGTCTTTTTTTTTTTTTAGCAATGGCAAAAAAAATAAAAACAAACAAAGACAAAAGAAAAAAGAAAAAAAACCGGCCTGCATGGCAACTTTGTGTCAACATTGCAACTTTTTCTTGTTACATTTCACCTCATTACACTTTTTTAAAATGTTTTTTTTTTATTTTTGCAATATTATCAATTTTGCAATTTTTGCAGAATGTGTAGCGGGCCGGTAAACAATTAGCTACGGGCCGCAAATGGCCCCCGGGCCGCACTTTGGACACCCCTGCATTATGGTAAGAGTCATTCAAATAACATATAGAACATGCTATACGTTTAGCAAACAATCTGTCACTCCTAATCGCTAAATCCCATGAAATCTTATACGTCTAGTCTCTTACGTCAATGAGATCAATAATATTATTGGATATTTGACGCTAATGTGTTCATCATTTCACACATAAGTCGCTCCTGAGTATAAGTCGCACCCCCGGCCAAACTATGAAAAAAAGCTGCGACTTATAGTCCGAAAAATACGGTACTCTGTAATGGTTTAAAAAAAAAGGCTGTTTAAAGACAAATATTTGTGTTGTTGTTCATTACTAGTATCAATGTGTCATCTTTTTGTTCCATTATATGATGCCTTTAGCTTTGTGATGCTTTTTACATGGAGAGGAGCCAGATGAGGTGGTTCGGGCATCGGGTCAGGATGCCACCCGAACGCCTCCCTATGGAGGTGTTTCGGGCACGTCCGACCGGAGCTCCACTAACCACGTTAAACCCAGATACCGATCTAACAAAGGTCTTAACTCATTCTCCTTCTATGCCACATCAATGTGGAATGCACTCCCAACAGGTGTAAAAGAAAGGGCATCTCTATCCTCCTTCAAAAGCGCACTAAAACAACACATCCAGACAGCTTCAACCCTTGACTAACACCCTCCCTTCCACATCCCACCTCCCCGGATTGTAAATAATCTAATGTAAATAATCAAATGTATATACTTGTTCTTATGCTTTCTGAACTCACTATGTTCTCTGCTCGCTGTACATATCCTACCAAGTCACACCTACACTGTTTCAATGTCCATTTCTCTGATGATGCAATTGTTGATGACTGAAGTGTTGATACCACCCCCCGGATTGTAAATAATGTAAATAATTCAATGTACACTACCGTTCAAAAGTTTGGGGTCACATGGAAATGTCCTTATTTTTGAAGGAAAAGCACTGTACTTTTCAATGAAGATAACTTTAAACTAGTCTTAACTTTAAAGAAATACACTCTATACATTGCTAATGTGGTAAATGACTATTCTAGCTGCAAATGTCTGCTTTTTGGTGCAATATCTACATAGGTGTATAGAGGCCCATTTCCAGCAACTATCACTCCAGTGTTCTAATAGTACAATGTGTTTGTGTCAGAAGGCTAATTGATGATTAGAAAACCCTTGTGCAATCATGTTCACACATCTGAAAACACTTTAGCTCGTTACAGAAGCTACAAAACTGACCTTCCTTTGAGCAGATTGAGTTTCTGGAGCATCACATTTGTGGGCTCACTTAAACGCTCAAAATGGCCAGAAAAAGAGAACTTTCATCTGAAACTCGACAGTCTATTCTTGTTCTTAGAAATTAAGGCTATTCCACTAAATTGTTTGGGTGGCCCCAAACTTTTGAACGGTAGTGTATATACTCTGATGATTAACTTGTGTGATGACTGTGTTATGATGATAGTATATATTTGTACCATGAATTGATTTACGTGGACCCCGACTTAAACAAGTTGAAAAACTTATTGGGGTGTTACCATTTAGTGGTCAATTGTACGGAATATGTACTGTACTGTGCAATCTACTAATAAAAGCTTCAATCAATCAATCAATCAATAGGAGACAAAAGGGGAAGACCCAGGACACTTTGGGAAGACAAAGTCTCCCGGCTGGCCTGGGAACGCCTCGGGATCCCCCGGGAGCAGCTGGACCAAGTGGCTGGGGAGAGGGAAGTCTGGGCTTCCCTGCTTAGGCTGCTGCCCCCGCGACCCCACCTCGGATAAGCGGAAGAAGATGGATGGATGCTTTTTATGGTGCCACAAAAAACAATCATGTTTCATGGGTGTCATCAATTGCACACCCCTGATTGACCTAGTCATACATTTGATGGTTTGTCGTATGAAACATGTAAAATAAATGTCAAAATACAAAAATATAGTTATTTAGTGGAACAATTAAACTCGTGTGAAAGAGTCCGTCAATGCACAATTATACTTTTTGCATTCTCTGGATTCACACGCATGCGCACAGGGGGTGCATGAATACCAATTGGAACCAGGTTTCAGCAGAAATGTTGCCTCTGGATGGTAAAGTGTCTCCAGACTCTGCTGAGCACAATGGTGAGCTTACACCACAGCTGCTGAACATCGCTGCCATGGAACATCTGCACCAATGCCCACCGCCGCTCTGATGCGCATTGTTGCGGCTCCGCCAGGCAGCAAAGTAGTGCAGATTTTTATGAGATCTCGCAAATTTGTGCGTTATCATGTGAAAAAGGGAGCTGTAGTAAACCAAACCCCAAACAGTTTATTTTGTCCTTCCAGAGCAGGGGTCGGCAACCCGCGGCTCCGGAGCCGCATGCAGCTCTTTGACCACTCTGATGCGGCTCAGCTGCATACTTGCCGACCCCCCCGATTATCCCAGGAGATTTATGGATCTCAGTGCCTCTCCTAGATAACTCCCAGGGAAAATATAATCCTATTTTCACTCTAATTACTAAATTAAGGGCGTGCCCCAATTGAACTGCAGTAATTGTCCTCTATGGCATTTACAAACAGCGTGCCAGCCCGGCCACATGTTGTATGTAGCCTTTACTTGCGCACGTAGGAGACAGCAAAGCATACTTAGTCATCAGCCACACAGCTTACACTGACGGTAGCCGTAGCATATAAAACAACTTTAACACTGTTACGTTACAAATATGCGCCACACTGTGAACCCACACCAAAAAAGAATGAAAAACAAATTTCTGGAGAACATCCCACCGTAACACAACATAACACAACACAACCAATACCCAGAATCCCATGCAGCCCTAACTCTTCCGGTCTAGATTATACACCCCCGCTACCACCAAACCCCCACACATCATCTAGTTATTAAACTAGCATTTGTAAAAGTGCTGCAAATGTTTGACAGTCATGTCAAGTTGGTATTCCTCACTTGCAATCTGCCAGACTTGAGCTTTTTTTGCACATGATCTTATAATACATCTGCTTAAACTGTGCTGTTTATAATGTTACTATGTACTCCTGGTTTAAAAAGGTCCTAACTAAGGATGTCCGATAATGGCTTTTTGCCGATATCCGATATGCCGATATTGTCCAACTCTTTAATTACCTATATCAACCGATACCGATATCAACCGATATATACAGTCGTGGAATTAACACATTATTATGCCTAATTTGGACAACCAGGTATGGTGAAGATAAGGTACTTTTTAAAAAATGAATCAAATAAAATAAATAAATTAAAAACATTTTCTTGAATAAAAAAGAAAGTAAAACAATATAAAAACAGTTACATAGAAACTAGTAATTAATGAAAATTTGTAAAAATTAACTGTTAAAGGTTAGTACTATTAGTGGAGCAGCAGCACGCACAATCATGTGTGCTTACGGACTGTATCCCTTGCAGACTGTATTGATATATATTGATATATCATGTAGGAAGCAGAATATTAATAACAGAAAGAAACAACCCTTTTGTGTGAATAAGTGTGAATGGGAGAGGGAGGTTTTTTGGGTTGGTGCACTAATTGTAAGTGTATCTTGTGTTTTTTATGTGGATTTAATTGAAAAAAAAAAAATAATAAAAAAAAAAACGATACTGATAATAAAAAAAAACGATACCGATAATTTCCGGTATTACATTTTAACGCATTTATCGTCCGATAATATCGGCAGACCGATATTATCGGACATCTCTAGTCCTAACTTGATTGTCAGTAAAAAGGGGAACTGCACTTCTTTTGTAATGTTGCCTATCGTTCACTATCATTATGAAAGGCATGACAACGGATTGATTTTTTAAATGCATTCATTAAATAAACGTAAATAAAAGTCCTCTTACAGCGCAACCAATGGGAGCTCCACTATTTCGCCCATAAAATCCAACAAATAACCGTTCAAGAACCGCTAACAACACTCCATTTACATTTTGTCACTTGAATTCTATCCAAGTATTACTGATATTGTTATTATGCGCACTAACGCAGACAAACTATTTTGAGCAGCGCCGTGATTACTACTGTGTGGCCCTATGTTTACATCATGGAGTGGTCTGCTGCTTCCTCGCTTCCTTGCTCTCTGTAAGTTTATTGTAGATCATAAATCATGCATCTCACCTGGACAGAATAGGTCTGAGTAGGTATTCCGTGAAATTGGTACACTCTGACAGTCATTTAAGACCCGCAAATGGCCAGAACGACACGGAAAGACGCTTGGTGCCCCCCGTGCACCCTCCCCGTTTCCTCGTGAGGATGAGACATTTTTCACCCCTTGCACGGTAAGTGTTGTTTTATTATGTTTATTGGCTCTCGTAAAATCTGCAGTGAGTATTAATGTGTAATTAAGAGAGAAAAAAAATAGTGTGAAGCGTTTTGGAAATTATGCTTAAAATAGGGCTGCAACAACTAATCGATTAAATCGATTATTAAAATAGTTGGCGATTAATTTAGTCATCAATTCGTTGGATCTATGCTATGCGCATGCGCAGAGGCAAATTATTTATTTATTTATTTATTTATTTTTTAATAAACTTTTATTTATAAACTGCAACATTTACAAACAGCTGAGAAACAATAATCAAAATAAGTATGGTGCCAGTATGCTGTTTTTTTTCAATAAAATACTGGCAAGGATAGAAATGTAGTTTGTCTCTTTTATCTGATTATTAATCGATTAATCGAAGTAATAATCGACAGATTAATTGATTATCAAATTAGTTGTTAGTTGGATCCCTAGCTTAAAATGATCAAAATACGTGAATATTAAATGTTATAATAAATGTGCCTATTACAACATAACAAATCTACTTACATCGTGTATATAAAACCTCAATGGTGCTGTTTGAATGTTTTTTTAAGGGATTTGTAGGCAGAATTGCAAAGCTCCCATAGGCTCCATTGTAAGCAGACTTTTGATCGCATTTAATATTTAAAAAATAACATCCGTCATGTCTCTCATAATGATTGTGAACGATAGGCAAAATTCCAAAAAAAGTGCAGTTCCCCTTAAAGTAATGTACACTCTACCTCTGCCTACATGTTCAATGTTTAAGTGCAACTATGTTCGTCAACACTTTATTTTATGTTTTGGTTGTGTACATTTGAAGCCCCTCCACCCTCTCCCTAACATTCTCTACTGCTTTTGGTTGCGATTTTATTGACAGAGTATATTGTATTGTTATTTGTTTTGAAGATCTGAAAGTTTTCATTCCGATTACAATGAAAAAATGCACAAGAAATACAAGTTTATGGCATCTGAAACGATATACATGCATTATTATTATGGTTTATCATTACATCAATGGTTAATTTGGTGTCATAAATATGGCAGTGATATCATTTATCTGCAATAATTTGTAGGTCGATAAATCGTCAAGCAAAATAAGACTGTTAGCAGGAATCAGCAGCGGTCTAGATAAAGTGGAGATGAACTCTGTTGATTAAAGATGCACTTCATGCACTTCATGCTATCCATCCACTTGGGTAAAACAGAATCCATCCTGTTTGGGTCCCACATCAAACTTAAGAAAGTCAATGACTTCACCATAAAAGTGGGTGACATTGTCATCACCAGGAAAGATGAGGTCACCTACCTAGGTTCCATTCTAGAGGCTAACCTTTCCTGTGAGAAAATGGCAACCAAGGTAATCAAAAAGGTTAATGAACGAACGAGATTTCTCTACAGAATTTCCTCTCTGGTCAACAAAAGCACCTTGAGGATTCTGGCGGGAACTCTCGTTCAACCCTTTTTCGATTACACATGCACCTCCTGGTACCCTAGCACCTCCAAAACCCTCAAATCTAAACTCCAAACATCTCAGAACAAGCTAGTCAGGTTACTTCTAGACCTCCACCCCAGATCCCACCTCACTCCTACCCACTTCTCTAAAGTGGGCTGGCTCAGGGTGGAGGACAGAGTTAAACAACTTGCACTGAGCCTAGTCTATAAAATCCACTACACCTCCCTGATACCGAAGTACATGTCAAACTACTTCCTTAACGTAAATGACCGCCATAACCACAACACCAGGGGGAGCTCCACTAACCACGTTAAACCCAGATTCCCAACTAACAAAGGTCTTAACTCATTCTCTTTCTATGCCACATCAATGTGGAATGCGCTCCCAACAGGTATAAAAGAAAGGGCATCTCTATCCTCCTTCAAAACCGCAATAAAAGTTCACCTCCAGGCAGCTACAACCCTAAACTAACACCTTCCCCGGATTGCTAATAATCAAATGTAAACAATCAAATGCAGATACTTTTTCTTTTGCCTTCTGATCTCTCTCTCTCTATGTCCACTACTTGATGTCCATATCCCCCCCCCTCCACACCCCTGATTGTAAATAATGTAAATAATTCAATGTGATTATCTTGTGTGATGACTGTATTATGATGATAGTATATATGATAGTATATATATGTATCATGAATCAATTTAAGTGGACCCCGACTTAAACAAGTTGAAAAACGTATTGGGGTGTTACCATTTAGTGGTCAATTGTACGGAATATGTACTTCACTGTGCAACCTACTAATAAAAGTCTCAATCAATCAATCAATCAATCTTCATCAACAATAACACAGCTCTGACATCAGCATAGGGAATTGTCTAAGTGTGTCGGGGACAAATGAGCATTCCCCGACATATGATTTCCATTCCTTCTCCTCATGATAGCAATTCAGCCACATTTGTATTTGTATTATTTTCCGGGATATTTCGTGTTTGACAGTCGATTGTTTTTATTGGCCAATTCTGTGATTCTGTTCATGTGGAAATCATAGAGCCCTCTAGTTGGGTGAAACAAGTGTCAATGTGAATATATGGGTGTCATTTCATGTTTAGAGGGCTCTATAAACTAAAAAATACATTTAGAAAGCAGATACCATTATGTTTAATACTCTAAGAAAATAATATAGTCTTATGTCGCAAACGTTTATTTACTACTATAAGGCCCGGAACCAATCGGATCTTCTTTAACCTGGCCCAACTGCTGTTTGCACTTGAAATAAATGCATCTCCAAGTAAGGAAACACAAACAGGAGCGACTGCTTGTCAACCAAACAACACCCTGCTGTCCTAAACACACACCAACCTCCCAAAGCACACACACACACACAAAGATGCTTCTTTACCAACTGTGCTTCCGCCGTTCACGTTTTCTGTGCTGGACTGCAAAGGCAATATCCTCTGGCGCAGGGATCTGAATTTGCTAGGGCTCCCGGCTGGTATGAGGGTGGAGGTATCGTCCCTGCGGGAGAAGATGCCACTGAAGAACTGCACTAGCCGACTCTCACCGGAACGCTCTTGTCCGTTGCGTGGTAGCGCACACCCATCCCTCTGTGCAGCCAGGAGCTGCAAGTCGCTGTTGTCCAGCGTGCGATTCTTAACACAGCCGAGCTCAGACACGGAGTCTGTCTTGTTCAGGATGGCACCGACCTCCAACGTCTGGCTTTTCTGTCTGGTGCCAGGATGAGGGCGGCTGGCAGGCCTCTGGAGCTCAGCGTCAACTCCTGTGACCTTCTGTCCTTTACATGCAGCATCAGGACCAATGCAGCCAGAACTGTTGTGGTGTTTGTCCTTTGTGAGCGCGTGCAGACGCAGCAAATCACCGCTAGTCCAGTGTCGGAAGCTGAAGCTGCGTCGCAGCAGGCCAGGCTCCGGATGAGGTGAGCGTGTGGTTGTCAGCTTGTCAAGCTCTGGCGACTCAGGACTCCTCTTGTCCAAACTCTTTGACTTGAAAAGTGTCTTCATCTTCATGACGCTGCTACTCACTACATTCCTAGCAGAGTTTGTCTTGGTACAAATGTGTTTGTCAGATGACTGTGATTCCTGACACCTCGCGGGCTCTTCCCTCTTCTGCCGCTTGCGAGAGAACTTGAGCCTCCCCAGCTCCAGCTGGCCTGTGCTGAGTGTCCTGAAGTTCCTCATGGAGCTTCGTGTTGACAAGTCATCTGACTCCACCTCCGCTTCCTGCACTTGTTCCAGAAAAATGCTGCGCTGGGCGTCCAGCGAGGCTTCCCGCCGGAAGGCCCCCAGCTTGGGGATTTTCACCAGCTGAGGGTCCAACGCGTCACCCCCGTCCTCCAAAGTCTCTTTCTTCACTAGCGTGAGGGATATGCAGTACACGATCTTCTTCGGAGGCATTCCTCTCTCCATTCCTTGACAACAATTCCCATCCAGAAAAAACATGGTTTAAGTTACTTTAAAAAAAAAAGAAAAGAAAAGCCTGGTCCCCAGGGAGACCCTGTGGGGTCCCCACATGAAGGCGGCATTCAAAGTGGGAATATTAAAGCCCTCAATTAGCAACATGACAACTTCCCTTCATCCAGATGTGCAAGAAGCTGACAGGAAGTGCACGTCGCCTTCATCCCTCACGATGCAGCTGGTCATGCAGTCTATGGACAAAAAAAGTTTATAAAAAAAAAAAACAAAAAAAAAAACACGCGTGCGCTTCACGAGACGCTCGTGAGACGTGAGTCCTTCCCCGCGCCTCCCGCTGCAGCCGTCACGGCCATTGAGCACTTTCCACGACTACAACTGCAAGTGGAGCACGTCGTGGACGTCGTGGATCCTCGCCGCTCTCACAGCTCTGGAGCCCACGCGCGAAACAGTCGAGCAACGTGCGCGCGCACGCACCAAACAGACTTCGGCGGCAGACAAAAGATGGTGCGGACGCTTGCAAGTCCGACTGCGCATGCGCGGCGAGGTGACGACACGGCAGCTAAGTCACAACAATGCAATCTTTTGAAATATATGTCAAAACACTATTATTCCTTCACACTGTGACTATTCTTCTCTTCTTATTTGCCAGTCAGCTGAAACGTCAACAAGCTGCTCCATCACAGGTTTTCTTTTCTGCTACAGGGGGCGGGGCCTGCTGTCAGCCACGCCTCCAATGGCCATGCAAGCTCAGAGCAGCACAACTATCTTCTGATGGCAACATGAAGCTGGTTGAATGTGCACATCTTCTCACCCTGCATTGTTTGATGAAGAGAAGCCACTTTGTCCTTCAGCCTCGCTCTTCTCCTCAATGCCCACGCTCCAGTCTAGTCACCATGCATTGATGAACGTGGACTTAAACAAGTTGGGAAAACTTATTGGGGTGTTACCATTTAGTGGTCTGTGCAATCTACTAATAAAAGTCTCAATCAATCACTTTATTTTGCCAAAACATAGACGGTGAATCACTAGAGATACAGTCTGGTGTGCCGTGTCCATCCATCCATCTTCTTCTGCTTATCCGAGGTGGGGTCGCGGGGGCAGCAGCCTAAGCAGGGAAGCCTAGACTTCCCTCTCCCTACCCACTTGGTCCAGCTCCTCCCGGGGGATCCCGAGGCGTTCCCAGGCCAGCCGGGAGACATAGTCTATCTCGCCGATTGTATTGTACCATATGTCCCGACAAGAAATCTGCGTTCAAAGAACTCCGGCTTATTAGTGATTCCCAGAGCCCAAAAAAAAGTCTGCGGGCTATAGAGCGTTTTCTATTGGGGCTCCAGTACTCTGGAATGTCCTCCCGGTAACAGTTAGAGATGCTACCTCAGTGGAAGCATTTAAGTCCCATCTTAAAACTCATTTGTGATTGATTGATTGATTGAGACTTTTATTAGTAGGTTGCACAGTGAAGTACATATTCCGTACAATTGACCACTAAATGGTAACACCCGAATAAGTTTTTCAACTTGTTTAAGTCGGGGTCCACTTAAATTGATTCATGATACAGATATATACTATCATATATACTATCATCATAATACAGTCATCACACAAGATAATCACATTGAATTATTTACATTATTTACAATCAGGAGTGTGGAGGGGGGGTGGGGTGGGGGGGGGGTGGGATATGGACATCAAGTAGTGGACATAGAGAGAGAGAGAGAGAGAGAGAGAGATCAGAAGGCATAAGAAAAAGAATCTGCATTTGATTGTTTACATTTGATTATTAGCAATCCGGGGAGGGTGTTAGTTTAGGGTTGTAGCTGCCTGGAGGTGAACTTTTATAGCGGTTTTGAAGGAGGATAGAGATGCCCTTTCTTTTATACCTGTTGGGAGCGCATTCCACATTGATGTGGCATAGAAAGAGAATGAGTTAAGACCTTTGTTAGTTCGGAATCTGGGTTTAACGTGGTTAGTGGAGCACCCCCTGGTGTTGTGGTTATGGCGGTCATTTACGTTAAGGAAGTAGTTTGACATGTACTTCGGTATCAGGGAGGTGTAGCGGATTTTATAGACTAGGCTCAGTGCAAGTTGTTTAACTCTGTCCTCCACCTTGAGCCAGCCCACTTTAGAGAAGTGGGTAGGAGTGAGGTGGGATCTGGGGTGGAGGTCTAGAAGTAACCTGACTAGTTTGTTCTGAGATGTTTGGAGTTTAGATTTGAGGGTTTTGGAGGAGCTAGGGTACCAGGAGGTGCATGCGTAATCGAAAAAGGGTTGAACGAGAGTTCCCGCCAGAATCCTCAAGGTGCTTTTGTTGACCAGAGAGGAAATTCTGTAGAGAAATCTCGTTCGTTGGTTAACCTTTTTGATTACCTTGGTTGCCATTTTATCACAGGAAAGGTTAGCCTCTAGAATGGAACCTAGGTAGGTGACCTCATCTTTCCTGGTGATGACACTGTCACCTACTTTTATGGTGAAGTGATTGACTCTCTTAAGTTTGATGTGGGACCCAAACAGGATGGATTCTGTTTTACCCAAGTGGATGGATAGCTTGTTGTCAGCGAGCCAGGTGCAAGTTCTACAGAGCTCAGCACTGAGGATTTTCTCCACCTGTGACTTGTCCTTGCCGGATACCAGCAGGGCAGAGTCATCCGCAAACAAAAACAATTCACAGTCACATGCCGATGACATGTCGTTTATGTATATTAGGAACAGTAAAGGTCCCAATATACTGCCTTGGGGGACTCCACAGTTCACCGAGAGGGGGGGGGGACACGGTGCCGTTCACCTCTACCACCTGCTCCCTCCCCTCCAAGTAAGACTGCATCCAGCTCCAAGAGGTTTTGTTAAATCCGATTGCTCTGAGCTTATCCAACAGTATAGCGTGGTTAACGGTGTCAAAGGCCTTCTGAAGGTCCAGCATGACCATGCCGCAGTATTTGCCCGCGTCCACCTCATGTTTGATGTGGTCGGTCAGATAGAGAAGGCATGTGTCAGTGGAGTGGTTAGTTCTGAAGCCGGATTGGAATTTGTACATGAGTTTATTAGTGGCAAGGTAACTATCGACCTGTTCATAAACTATTTTCTCCATTACTTTCGAAATGGAGCTGAGAATAGAAACAGGTCGGTAGTTGCCAGGTTCCAATTTGCTTCCTTTTTTAAAGAGGGGAGTTACTCTTGCTATCTTAAAATCTTTTGGTACTTGGCCTTGTGTAATTGATAGGTTTATTATGTGCGTGATGATCGGGGCAATGATGGAGGCAGAGTCCCTGAGGAATCTGGAGGGAATATTATCAAGGCCGGTGGCCTTGTTAGGGTGGAGCGCGCTCAATTTTTTAAACACCTCATCAGCTGTGACCATTTCTAATTTGAAATCATTGTTGGATACTCCTAGCTTTCTGTAGAAGGCTTTAATGTGTTCTACACCAAAGCGACCAGAGTGGTGGGACAGCTCTAGCCTTACTACTCTAGCCTTTAAATAGACCCCCCTTTTTTAGACCAGTTGATCTGCCGTTTCTTTTCTTCTCTCCTCTTCTCCCCTGTCTCTTGCGAGGGGGAGTTGCATAGGTCCGGTGGCCATGGATGAAGTGCTGGCTGTCCAGAGTCGGGACCCCGGGTGGACCACTAGCCTGTGCATCGGTTGGGGACATCTCTGCGCTGCTGACCCGTCTCCGCTTGGGATGGTTTCCTGCTGGCCCCACTATGGACCGGACTCTCGCTGATGTGTTGGATCCACTGTGGACTGGACTTTCACAATATTATGTCAGACCCACTCGACATCCATTGCTTTCGGTCTCCCCTAGAGGGGGGGGGGGTGTTACCCACATATGCGGTCCTCTCCAAGGTTTCTCATAGTCATTCACCGACGTCCCACTGGGGTGAGTTTTTCCTTGCCCGTATGTGGGCTCTGTACCGAGGATGTCGTTGTGTCTTGTGCAGCCCTTTGAGACACTTGTGATTTAGGGCTATATAAATAAACATTGATTGATTGATTGATTGATAGTCTTCCCAACGTGTCCTGGGTCTTCCCCGTGGCCTCCTACCGGTCGGACGTGCCCTAAACACCTCCCTAGGGAGGCGTTCGGGTGGCATCCTGACCAGATGCCCGAACCACCTCATCTGGCTCCTCTCCATGTGGAGGAGCAGCGGCTTTACTTTGAGTTCCTCCCGGATGACAGAGCTTCTCACCCTATCTCTAAGGGAGAGACCCGCCACCCGGCGGAGGAAACTCATTTGGGCCGCTTGTACCCGTGATCTTGTCCTTTCGGTCATAACCCAAAGCTCATGACCATAGGTGAGGATGGGAACGTAGACCGAGCGGTAAATTGAGAGCTTTGCCTTCCGGCTCAGCTCCTTCTTCACCACAACGGATCGATACAGCGTCCGCATTACTGAAGACGGCGCCTGTCGATCTCACCATCCACTCTTCCCTCACTCGTGAACAAGACTCCGAGGTACTTGAACTCCTCCACTTGGGGCAGGGTCTCCTCCCCAACCTGGAGATGGCACTCCACCCTTTTCCAGACAAGAACCATGGACTCGGACTTGGAGGTGCTGATTCTCATCCCAGTCGCTTCACACTCGGCTGCGAACCGATCCAGCGAGAGCTGAAGATCCTGGCCAGATGAAGCCATCAGGACCACATCATCTGCAAAAAGCAGAGACCTAATCCTGCAGCCACCAAACCGGATCCCCTCAACGCCTTGACTGCGCCGTGTCGTTTCACCTAATTGAGTTGAATATATTTTTTACAAACCAGTAATTATTGCTAGTGTTACCATGTCTGAGTTATTGTGCAGAAATATGGGGAAATAACTACAAATGTGCGCTACATTCTTTAACCGTGTTACAAAAAAGATCAATTACACTGATACATAATGTTGGATATAGAGAACATACAAACTAGGGCTGTGAATCTTTGGGTGTCCCACGATTCGATTCAATATCGATTCTTGGGGTCACGATTGGATTCAAAATCGATTTTTTTCGATTCAACACGATTCTCGATTCAAAAACGATATTTTCCCGATTCAAAAGGATTGTTTATTCATGGAATACATATATTCTTTATGTTTTCTGCTGGTGGTGTGCCTCTGGATTTTTTCAATGAAAAACATGTGCCTTGGCTCAAAAAAGGTTGAAACACACTGCTGTAGCATATAGTCAGAAGAAATGCTACATCCATGTTGAATCTGCAAGCCTGTGTTAAAAGGTGTAAACTCAAAGGAAGACATAGTGAATGTGGTCAGAGGTGGACAGGATCACTGATCAGCTCTCACTGGTTCAGCCTTTATGTCTACAGTGCAGTCATTACTATGATGATATAGCGACACACCGATTTGCCAGTGCAGCGGCAGGATGGGCATCCCCCTTCCCCCACACATGTCCCCGCTAGACTGTAAAAATGGGTCAGTCAGAAAGGGAGAGGGGGGAGGGCAGGTTGCCTCCCTCGTGTAATGATAGGGGAAACACTGAAATAGCTGCTCCACAATTTCACGTTTTATAAGTGCAGAAAATGTGGGTACCACAGGAAGGAATCTTGCCCTGCCCCACTCCAGTTTCAGATGCAGGGTGGTTGCCATGGTATTATCTGATGTCATGTGTGTGTTGGTATGTTCGCTGCAATCCTCCAGTTTTCCAGTAAATGAAATGTTTCACATCTGTTAGCTTCTCTATGGAGGCATCAAGATGATGTGGAACATCCAAATGGAAATGTGGATATCTAATGCGACTGTAGGGTTTGTTGAACCCAGCAGGTCTGAGGCCAGGAAGTAACACCAGCACAGCATCTTCACAAGCTGCAAAAGCTACAAATACATTAGCGATGTGTGTGACCTACTTCTACCGGATCACACCATTAGAACCCCTGCACTTGCAATTCATCTTATTCAAGTGGTTTTTATCTTCTTGCACCTGCATTTTGCATGTGGCCACCGAGGCACGCTATTGGACGCGCTGGAGTGAGGAGAAACTGCAGCCTGTATGCCAATGACATTGCAGCGTGAACTATTGCATAAAATGCCAGCGCCTGTTTGGGATGCAGCTTGTTATGTGAAATCTAAATAATAGCTGTCATTTAGCATGTAGTGTGATCTGGGATTCTCTTGGTGGGCCAAAACCATAATATAACTACTGTTATATTGACTGACATTTTGCCTTCTCAATATGAAGTGTGATTGTATGTCAATTAGATATTTATTATTGGACATAATATGCCCTGAATAGGGAGCAACAACAGATACAAAAGAATGATGCAGACACAGAAGTCCCTGTGTTGTAGTTGCAGTCTGAAAATACATCCGCACAGCTGACTCACTGCTGCCACCTGCTGAGCATCATTCATCAGTGCATGCAAACATGCATTTGTTTTCTAACAAATAGAACGTCCTCAGATTATGCAGACAGCAAAAGTTAAACAACAGAAGAGTCCAGAGTACGGGTGTGGGAAAAAATCGATTCGAATTCAAAACGCGATTCTCACGTTGTACGATTCATTATTGATTCTCATTTTTCAAAAATCGATTTTTTTTTATTTATTAATCAATCCAACAAAACAATACACAGCAATACCATAACAATGCAATCCAATTCCAAAAGCAAAGCCGAGCCAGCAACACTCAGAAGTGCAATAAACAGAGCAATTGAGAGGAGACACAAACAGAACAAACCAAAAGTAGTCAAACAAAAACGAATATTATCAACAACAGTATCAATATTAGTTACAATTTCAACATAGCAGTGATTAAAAATCCCTCATTGACATTATCATTAGACATTTATAAAAAAAAAGAACAATAGTGTGACAGTGGCTTACACTTGCATCACATCTCATAAGCTTGACAACACACTGTCCAATATTTTCACAAAGATAAAATAAGTCATATTTTTGGTTCATTTAATAGTTCAAACAAATGTACATTATTGCAATCAGTTGATAAAACATTGTCCTTTACAATTATAAAAGCTTTTTACAAAAATCTACTACTGTGCTTGCATGTCAGCAGACTGGGGTAGATCCTGCTGAAATCTATGTATTCCATGAATAGACAATCCTTTTCAATCGGGAAAAATATCGTTTTTGAATCAAGAATAGCGATGAATCGAAAAAAATCGATTTATAATCGAATCGTGACCCCAAGAATCAATATTGAATCGAATCGTGGGACACCCAAAGATTCGCAGCCCTAGTCCAGAGACAATGGTGCTGAGAAAATGTTACAACAAGGTGGCGTTTTTTTTTATACTAAGAGAACTATAAAAAATGGAAAGACTCCCCACATAGTGAACAAGGCCAAGATGAACAGAATGAAGCACATCGGAAAAATATGACAGCAAGAGCTTCCCTTACCTCCAAAGACATGCACCTGGGGATAGGCCCCTCCCACCTCCAAAGACATGCACCTGGGGATAGGCCCCTCCCACCTCCAAAGACATGCACCTGGGGATAGGCCCCTCCCACCTCCAAAGACATGCACCTGGGGATAGGCCCCTCCCACCTCCAAAGACATGCACCTGGGGATAGGTTAAAGGGCAACACTAAATGGTCCCTAGTGTGTGAATGTTGTCTATCTGTGTTGGCCCAGTGATGAGGTGGCAACTTGTCCAGGGTGTACCCTGCCTTTTGCCCAGATTGCAGCTGGGATAGGCTCCAGCCCTCTCACAACACAGAGGTACAAGCGGTAGAAAATGAAAGGATGGATTTTAAAACACTATAGGGCGGTCATATACTGTCGATGATCTTTGACTGGCTTTTCTGAATTAGGTCCTTAAAAACCAACCAAGCTCTCTTGTTGTGTAGAGAAACTTGAATCAGTGTAAAAATATCACTTGTGTTTTAATTTACGACTAACTACTTGGAGAAGTCAAACTTTTAAGATACGGCAGATCTTGCATTGAAATTTGAACCTTCTGAGAGTCGGCAACATCTGCAGTGGACATTTGTGTTTTGCATAGGGCTATTTTTTCATAACAAATAGACAAAGAGTAAATCAGAAATATACAAAATAAGAATAGGAATGAAGTAAAATGTCCGGTCACCCTGGTCTTTAACTTTCTGAAAATGTGGCCCCCGGAACATTTTAGTTGAATAGCCCTGATCTAATCTATACTATCAAACTGTTGTATGCAAACCACTAGTAGTAGGTGGGCTCCATCTAGTGGTACACCAAAGAAGCACTTAATTAAATATTCAAAAGCACTGTTACTGTTTAAACTGTGTGTAATGTTTAAAAAAAGTCCCAATGATTGTCACACACACACGAGGTGTGGTGAAATGTGTCCTCTGCATTTGACCCATCCCCATGTTCACCCCCTGAGAGATGAGGGGAGCAGTGAGCAGCAGCGTGCGCCACGTTCGGGAATTATTTGGTGATTTAATTCCCAATTCCAACCCTTGATGCTGAGTGCCAAGCAGGGAGGTAATGGCTCCCATTTTTTGTAGTCTTTGGTATGACTCGGCCGGGGTTTAAACTCACAACCTCCCAGTGTCCGGGCACAGTGGCCAAACATATTACATACATTTGTTAAACAAAACTCCTGTCTTGTTTTTAATTATTACTGAGGCCTACTACACTACTGTATTTTAATGGTGGTCAATATGGTGGTACTTGGAGAGCCAAGTGTTTCCTGAGGTGGAACTTGGTAAAAAAAAAATTTGGAGAACCACTGATCTGTTGGACTACACACAGAAGTGTGTGTGCGTGTGTTTTTTTTTTTACACATTTGGAGATGTCTACAATAGGAAGTGAACTCGCCTGACATCACACAAATCAGAAGTGAAGCAAAGTATATATGTATGGGTGGACATATACAACTGTATATATGTACGTACGTATGTATGTGTATATATACCAGTGTTTCCCACACATTCATTTATTTGTGGCGGCCCGCCACGAAAGAATTACGCCCGCCACAAATTAAAAAAAAAATAATAAAAAAAATATATATATATATTTTGTTTTTTGTCCTATCCAGCTTCTCAGGCAAATCATATAGTTGATGTAGATGCCCATATAGGCTGTTCACATTTACTTTACAAAAGAGAAGTGTAGGATACTTCTCTTGTTGCCTTATTTGTATTTGACCACTACTGTTTTCTGTTCATTTGTTACTGACTGTGGCAGGACACCTCTGCCTCTGTTTCACTTTATGTTGCTGGTAAATAATATGGTTGTAGTAGTAGGCTAAAGTTAAATTATTTAGTATGCACTAACTAAAGGGGCAGAGCTTTCAGAGACATTTTAGCTTTTATATTTTATAGGATATATTTTTTGTAAGAACCACAATTAATAAATATATTTCAGTGAATAACTTATTGTTCAAATCTGTATATAAATATGTACATAAAGTGTTGTAATTATATTGTAAAATGGATGGATGGATGGACGTTTAAAACAAAACTGTTATTATTAATTAGTAAGTATACATTTTTTGAGCCTTTTTAGAGAAAATCATATCATTGTAGTAAATTATGCAAATTACTCGATGATGTCATGGTGACCACGCCCATAGCCACGCCCCCACCGCCACAGGTATCTTGGCAGTTTATGGGAAACACTGTATACACATGTACGTACGTATATATATATATATATATATATGTATAAATGTACATGTAAATATATTTATATATGTCTCTTCCCTTACCCCAGTGCTTCTCAGATATTTTCTGTTACGCCCCCCCAGGAAGAAGACATTTTTTTGCACCCCCAATTAGTCTATAAAATTGTTATAATTATACCTCTGCATAACATTGTCAGTTTATTAACATTAAAGGAAACAACACACCGGTCTTTCCTGGTCTCCCAGCGTGGTTACAGTGAAGCCAAGTGCTGCATACGCTTCATCATATTCTGGTATGGCAAAAAAACTTGTTTCCTTGAGGTCACACATGGCATCGCCCCGCGCCCCCCACTATTTGAGAAGGACTGCCTTACACTAATCAGTGGCCTACAAAGGAAGTGCCGGACACTGACCGAAACAATAGTCAAGGCCAGTCTCACACGGATCACTCGCAGGTATAAAAATAGGTTTCCTGTCCACGGTGTAACAATGCTCTTACATCTTCCTTTGAGCGTGGCAACCAGACTGAGAAACATACTGCATAAACCATCCGATAAAAGGACTTGGACAACACATGATACGCCATGTCTTGTAATTGTGAAAACATGCACAAGAGTGTCTATTGCAGTAATCCAGATGGGAAGTCATTGAGGCTCTTAGTGACAAAATCAATCAGAGATGGGGGAGTCCAGGGTTACTGTATTTCTAAGGGTGGAAGGAGGCAGATTTAGTGACAGACTTGATGTGACATTGGAAGGACAGGAGAAAGAAGAAAGCAAATCTGTTTTATAAAGAAACTAATATGGTACTGAGGATTTCCACTAGATTGCCAAAATATCTGTAGTTAGGGGCGAGGCCAATATGATGTAATCATAAAGTTTGCATGATCTACGATGGAGAAATATTTTTTCTTTAAAAAAAAACGTCATTACTAGATCTAAAAACAAATCTGCGTTATTGTTAATTACATTTATTTGTTTCATATTATATCGTTTTGCGCTATGTTTCAATTGTTGCTGCTTATTGTACAAATACATTTGTTGTGAATTGTTCAAGTTTCTCGAGACTTCTCCATTACTTTTAGAGACTTTTTCTTTATTATAAACGACTAGCAAACAAATAAAGCATGTTTTTCTGGTGTTTTCAGGGACTGCACTTGTGTTTAGAGAACTTCTGTTATTTAATGTTGGCGATGAATTACGAGAGCTGCAGCACGCCTCACTGACGTCACAGTAGCTTCGTGATGCTGCTTCAACTGTACTTTCTCTCCTTAAAAGCTGCTGCCGTCCTCTTGTTGTAGATTTTATATTATATATAGGGATGATGTTTGATAAGAAATTATCGAGTTCGAGCCTATTATCGAATCCTCTTATCGAACCGATTCCTTATTGATTCTCTTATCGAGTCCAGATAGGTTGTTGTGTATGGAAAAGAACACACAATATTTGGTTTAACAAAATCTCACTTTTATTATATAAGAAAACAATTTAATCTAATAAATAAATAAATATTGACTGCTACCCGGCTAAAAAAAATGTTTTAAATAAATAAATATTGACTGTTGTTACCCCAAGTATATTAAGTGGGATTTTTCAGAGAAACAAATATATACAGTAACACAAAAACAACCTGTCTCTGTGATCACTATAGGTATATAAATAATAATATAGTGTTAAATAAAATCAGTCCCTTGGGCACAAAACTGAACATAATACAGCTCTCCAAAAAGTGCAATTCTGCTGCTATTTGACATAACTGTTTGTTATGATGCTTTGACATTTTTGCACTTTATTTCTTTATTGAAAGAAAATTCTATGAAGAGAAAAGTTCTTTGCAAATGTGGTTACAATGCTAAAAAATGAAAATTTAAAGCTAAAAAAAGAAATACACTTTGAGTTAACATTATTTCTTTATAGGGGGAAAGATGTTATGAGCTAGGGCAGGGGTCGGCAACCCGCGGCTCCGGAGCCGCATGCGGCTCCTTGACCACTCTGATGCGGCTCAGCTACATACATGCCAACCCCCCCGATTTTCCCAGCAGACTTATGGATCTCAGTGTCTCTCATAGATTACTCCCAGGGAAAAAATAATCCTATTTACACTCTAATTACTAAAAACAGGGCGTGCCCTAATTGCACTGCAGTAATTGTCCTCTAAAGCATTTACATACAGCGTGCCATTCCAGCCACATGTTGCATGATGTTGTGGCCAAACAGCTCAACATTTGTTTCATCTGACCACAGAACTTTCCTCCAGAAGGTCTTATCTTTGTCCATGTGATGTCAGATGAAACAAAAATGGAGCTGTTTGGCCACAATACCCAGCAATATGTTTGGAGGAGAAAAGGTGAGGCCTTTAATCCCAGGAACACCCACCGTCAAGCATGGTGGTGGCAGTATTATGCTCTGGGCCTGTTTTGCTGCCAATTGAACTGCTGCTTTACAGAGAGTAAATGGGACAATGAAAAATGAGAATTAGGTTCAAATTCTTCAGGACAAGCTAAAATCATCAGCCCTGAGATTGGGTCTTGGGCGCAGTTGGGTGTTCCAACAGGACAATGACCCCAAACACATGACAAAAGTGGTCAAGGAATGGCTAAATCAGGCTAAAATTAAGGTTTTAAAATGGCCTTCCCAAAGTCTTGGACGTGTGGACAATGCTGAACAAACAAGTCAGAAAACCAACACATTTAGCTGAACTGCACCAATTTTGTGGTCAACAATTCAAGCAGAAGCTTGTGGATGGCTACCAAAAGCGCCTTATTGCAGGTAAACTTGCCAATGGACATGTAAGCAAATATTAACATTGCTGTATGTGTACTTTTGACCCTCACATTTGCTCACATTTTCAGTAGACCCATAATAAATTCATAAAAAAAGCAAACTTCATGAATGTTTTTTGTGAGCAACAAGTATGTGCTCCAATCACTCTACCACAAAAAAATAAGAGTTGTAGAAATGATTGGAAAGTCAAGACAGCCATGACATGATGTTCTTTACAAGTGTATGTACACTTTTGACCACCACTGTAGATTTTTTTGTTTGTTTGGGCGTAAGGTGTTTGCTTTTAAATGCTAGTTATGGGCCTTGGCTGCATAAAGGTTGGGAAACACTGGCATATACAGTAGAGACAATATGTGATCAAGATTTTGGGGGCCGATTAGTAGTAATTTACACCAGACTGTGAACTCTGATAGTGTTGGCAATGTGGAGCTCATGCAGTAGACATTCCTTCCATTCACACGACTGCATTCAACAAATTGTCCAACATCTTTGAGGACACCATAAATATGTGATGTTGTGTTATTATCGTTACTGTCTGGTTCCACCTGACACACAAACACTAGATGTTAAGGACAGTATCACACAGCAAAGGAAGATAGCATGTCAACATTAGCCTTATGGAGATAGATGGACATACCGTAGCTCATTGTCACGCAACACAAGGAGGCACGAGTAAAATGTATGGAGGGATGATACTCGAAACCGGTTTTCTCGGTTGTTCGATAAGAAAAGAACCGAGTCCTCGGACTCGAATCCCTTTTTGAGAACCGGTACCCGTTATCGAGACCACTATAGTAAAGAAAAAGAGTTGGTTCTTTATTCGAATCCCTGGGAACGAATCCCGTCCCGACCAGAAATGCTCTGTGTGACATCACAAGAAATGGCGTCACGTAGCTCAGTCATTAGGCGCAGATAGCGAAAGCATGAAAAAAATGGACGGGAAAAAGCGCTCCAAGGTGTAATAAAGTTCAAAACAAAAAGGTATAATCCAATGAATAACTTTACTGAGAGATTTGAGCAGGGTACAAACACATGACGAACACTTTTACGACCAACCGGAAACATAGCAACCAGGCTAGCAACGCACCTCCTTTACGGCAGCTGTCACAACGTTCTTAAAGCAACCGCAGCACATACATATATATACAACATATCTCTCTTTTTTAACTTTCGTTTTTCTTTCCTTGTAAACAAAACAAAATCACACTGTATATGTGTTGTCTGTCTAATTATAAATAATGCAGACGAGGCGTGTTGGCTGAGTTGTTGACGTTTACTTTCACAGCGTGCTCATTCTTAGCTGCCGGGTGACGATATGCAACAACCCTTTTCGGGGCTACCGCGCATGCTCGTCACTCCCGTTGCATGCTGGGTAGTGTAGTTGTTATATTCCCTAGCTCATAACATATTTCCCCATATAAGGAAATAATGTTAACTCAAAGTGTATTTCTTTTTTTAGCTTTAATTTTTCTTTTTTTTTTTTAGCATTGTATCCACATTTGCAAAGAACTTTTCTCTTCATAGAATTTTCTTTCAATGGAGAAATAAAGTGCAAAAATGGCAAAGCATCATAACAAACAGTTATGTTCCAATAGCAGCAGAAGTGCACTTTTTGGAGAACTGTATTATTTTCAGTTTTGTGCCCAAGGGACTGATTTTATTTAACACTATATTATTATTTATACACCTATAGTGATCACAGAGACAGGTTGTTTTTGTGTTACTGTATATATTTGTTTTTCTGAAAAAAACCCACTTAATATACTTTGGGTAACAGTCAATATTTATTTATTTTATTTTATTTTTTAGGGGGGTAACAGTCAATATTTATTTATTTATTAGATTAAATTGTTTTCTTATATAATAAAAGTGAGCTTTTGTTAAACCAAATATTGTGTGTTTTTTTCCATATACAACAACCTATCTGGACTCGATAAGAGAATCGATAAGGAATCGGTTCGATAAGAGGATTCGATAACAGGCTCGAACTCGATAATTTCTTATCAAACATCATCCCTAAATGTATGTCAGTTAAGCTTTGACCCAGTCTGGTCCAAGACCTCATTTGGGAAGAGGCAGTGTTTGTGGTACCACTGAACAGAAGGCATAACAGACAAAGACTGGAGGCTCAGCAGGGTATCTGAGATGACGCAGCTTAGACAAAGTAGGACATCATCAGCGGACACAATCTTGATGTGCACTTCCTCAACATAAATTAGCAAGTGGTCACACTTACTAAAGCCGCATGCTATCTGTCATGCTCACTTACACAATATCATACAAACATCAATGCTTTATCAGGCTTATCAGGCAGCACAGTGCAACAAACACTGTAGGCAACTGTTGCGAATCTCACTCCTCAAAGTTACGTTTGGGGTGCACACTGCACATGCACAGTGTGTGAGTGGATGGTCAATTTATTCATGCCATACCCCCTCTGCACACAGTAGAGACAAAATGAGAAATTGTAAATGCGTAGCCATGTTAAGACAGGAATGGCATGTTGTCGTGTAAATAAGATAAGCCTTTTTAGTTTGCTTAATGAAAATAAAAATGTCCAGGGTGTACCCCGCCTTCCGCCCGATTGTAGCTGAGATAGGCTCCAGCGCCCCCCGCGACCCCGAAGGGAATAAGCGGTAGAAAATGGATGGATGGATGGATGTATAGATCTGGGGCCGTACTTATCAAGCTTCTTAGAGTGCCATTTTACACTTAAGTCCTAAAAAATTTGCGAAATTTAGTCCTACTCTCAAACTTAAGTATAAAAGCTTTTTATCAACGTTCTTAAGTCTAAGAATCACTCCTACTCTCCACGATATTTAAGAGACCTTCAGAGGTGTCTTAAGTGGTTAGGAGTTGCCAGCAGGGGATGGCACTGAGGCGAGAGAGACGTGCGCGAACATTCAGGAAGCGGAACGATGTCCTGGATTTGTTTGATGACGAGCAGCTGATCAAACGGTATCGTTTGGACAGAGCGGGTATTATTTTTGTCACAGATTTAATACTTTTCGATTCCATGTTGATTTCTGCATGTGGCTGCAGTGGGCTAGTATATATAGAGCCACCCACACCAGTTTCAAATTAGTTGCCTAATTAATGAATTGGAAAGAAAATGTTATGACAGTAGCGTATGTGTGTGGCCGCGAGGTGAGTGACGTCAGTGAGTGTGTGGGCGAGAGAAGAGAAGAGAGGGAGCGGTAGCGTGAGTGCCGGCGGGGACTAGTTTGTTTTGTATTACTTTGTAGTTTATTATCAAAATATACACTCCCATTGTCCAATTAAATATTTCCAAGATATTTCTTTATTCTTAGACAACGGATTCCCTTCCGTGATTGGTCATTTCTATGGACACAGAAATGACGTCACCTAAAATTCCATTTACGGCACATAGTAATGTCGTAATTCAGCTCTGAGTGTGACACTTAAGATTCAGTCCTACACTTCGCTGAAAGTGTAAGTAAGACGCTTGATAACTAACTTTTAAGTGCAGCTTTCAGCGAAGAATTTATTTACTCTTAATTCAACTCTTAGCAGACTTCTTAGGAGTCATTCTGAGAAGCTTGATAAGTACGGCCCCTGTTCTACATGAACAGTATCTTTAAATTACTTATGCTGTAATCTGCCACTGTACAATAATTAGAGTGCAATTAAATAACCTTGGGGTGACAAGGGTGCCACCCTAATATAATGGTAGATCCCGCAGGAGCATTTATGATCTCACTCAAACTACACTTAATTCCCATGCATCCACAGGATGGTTGGTGTGAAAACCTGGAAAGCATGCATCGCTACAAGCGTCTGGCAGTGGATTAAGGCAAGAGGAAAAGTAGTGTTTGTCACTAATCCCAGCTCCCTTTAACTCACCATCAGATGGTAACAAGAGAGAGTGACCTCTGACTTTTGTTTGGCCTCTGGGTTTAGCTACACGCTGGTTCACGACCTCACTTATAATAGGACGACAGCTGCATGTGCCTTGTTGCCATGTCACCCTAATGACTAATCAGGCACTTCTAGAAAAAAAACTTTCAGGATGAAAACGTGAGGGTTGAATTGTTTATGTGCCAGAGCAAAAGTCAGGCTACTACCTTATACCTCAGAATTGTCCATAGCCAGCATGCACCAGACAGATTACATTTAACATGTTAATCTAGCAATTACCATCTCATTCTCACATCTGGAACATGTTTCACTACTTTGGTATGGCTCACATGCTACAGTCGCCATTTAATGCTGATGACTGTGACTGGAGACCATTAGAATCATCACATCAAGACTCCGCCTCTCAGCCTCCACTGAGTACTCATAGGGCTTTATGCAGAAAGAGGGGCCTGCAGGATGATGCACAGAAAATACAAGCACTTAACTGAGGCAACTGAATGTCTGCAGTTGTCCCTAATCTGTGTGGGGGAGGAGCTTGGGGCGGCATTATGAACAAAAGGTGCAGAGATTTCAGCCAGTGCATTACATAACGAATGTATTCAATCCAGTACAAAACCCATCCTGATAAACCAAACATACATCTAATGCCAAACATCCATCCTCACATTCACTTTTGCAAACAAACTACAAGCGAGTTTGACCAGCAAAGAGACAAACCTAATTTACGTATGTGACAAAATGACAGTTACAGGTGGGATTGTGATTATGAGATTTGTAACGCATGTCCAGCCGGGCAACATGCCTGGGCTTGGAACTCGGGTCTACAAACCCCGACTGGTTGAGTCGAGCGGTGCTAGCCAATAAACAAAAACCACGGGGTGTCAACTCCTTGTCCAGTACAGCTCTTAGCAGAGGTGGGACTATTTGGGCACCTCTCGATTCGATTACGATTCAGGAGCTATGATTTCATTTAAAATCAATTATAGATGCATCTTTAATTTACGAATATTGATGAAGTTTTACATTTATTTTCGTTTATTTTTTTGCAAATTTTAAAACAGTGCATTGGTAATAAGAAACAGTCAAATTAATTCCCATCATTTTTAAGAAATGAATGCAAATGTGTGCAAAACTGGAACATACTGTAGCCCCATTTTAGAACTGTCTGCATTACTTTGTTTACAATAAATACATCAATTATCGACGTTTACGAATCGATTTTATAATCGACCATGTACAAATTGCGACGCATCTAAAAATCGATTATTTCCCCCACCTCTAGCTCTACATACTGCTGCACTTTAAATGAAGCTGCTAAAATACTGTAACTTGCCTGATTTGCAACTCACATACCCTCTATGTATTGTACTTGTATTTTAAATTGCCTATCATTATGTAACTTCAATATTGTTGTATATTTTCAATCCTGTGTCATTTTAATTGTGGCTGTTAGATGCACCATGAAATGACTACAGATGGAAATGAGCATGGTGCTAAATCTGGTGCAGCCATCTTCTTAATGTAACTGCACATTGTCATTCAAATAAACAAATACCAAAAAAAGTTCACGCTCAGCTTCTAAAAGGTAAATGGGAGAGGTTGTTGCACACTTAAACGACTTAACTGCCTCAACCGTGGAGTGTGGACAGCGTTCGTACACCTTTTTCACGACCAGATTCAAGCACTTTTTAAGG
Source organism: Entelurus aequoreus (assembly GCF_033978785.1). Classification (NCBI taxonomy): domain Eukaryota; kingdom Metazoa; phylum Chordata; class Actinopteri; order Syngnathiformes; family Syngnathidae; genus Entelurus; species Entelurus aequoreus. Next base: position 1,245,144 of record NC_084731.1, read on the forward strand.
ACTTTCAAGGTAATTTTTTCAGTTTTTCCAGTACCCTTCAAAAGGTGAAAACCAGTATGAATCAATCCATAGCCTTGTTGTTTGAGGTCACCAAATGCTGTCTGTAGGAAAAATATGGAACATCTGCTAAAAGCTAAGCCTAACATTGAAGCAGCAGTCATCATTAACTGAATGGGGCATAGAAAATGAAGAAGTGTGACTATTCAATATCATTGATGTTTGCAAACATTGTTTACTTGTTTACCGCCACGACAGGCACCAACCACCTTGCGGCCACAGCTCCAATCAGGCACGGAACATGGTCCACTCGGACTCAATATCCAGTGCCTGCCTTGTGACATGTTCAAAGTTCTACCAGAGGTGGGAATTGAAACTCTCTCTGACAGGAGACTCTGCTAGACGTTCCCAGCAGACCCTCACAATGCGTTCAGGCCTGCCAGGTCTGTCCGGCATCCTCCCCCGCCATCGGAGCCAGCTCACCACCAGGTATCGGTAAAAAGCTCTACCCCTCTCTTCACCCGAGTGTCCAAAACACGAGGCCGCAAATCCGATGACAACTACAAAGTCAATCATGGAACTGCGGCCGAGGGTGTCCTGGTGCCAAGTGCACATGTGGACACCCTTACGTTTGAACATTGTGTTCGTTATGGACAATCCGTGACGAGCACAAAAGTCCAATAACAAAGCACCACTTGGGTTCTAGGCTACACGCTTGATCTGCTGGCTTTGCACGAGCCCTTACATTATGTTGTTGTCATGAGTGAAATTCTAATTTTGATTGTGCGGGTATTTATATCACATTATGCAGTTTATGTGATATAAATACACGCACAATCAAAATTTTAATTTCACTCATGACAACATAATGTAAGGGCTCGTGCAAAGCCAACAACACAAAACAACCTGGTCCTTAATAAGCACCACCAAGACGAAGGAGCTGATCATGGATTTCCGGAAGAAAATAAACAATAAACATCCAACCACTGTACATCAACGGGGGACTATGTGGAAATGGTCTCTAACTTCAGGTTCCTGGGGATCCAGATCGAGGAAGACCTGTCGTGTAGTACGAACACCTCAGTGACCATCAAAAAGGCACAGCAGAGACTTTACTTTCTGAGACTCCTCAAAAAGAACAACCGGTCACAAAAACTGCTTGTGTCCTTCTATCGCTGCTCAATAGAGAGTGTGCTGACATACTGCAATGTGTGTATGGTATGACATACTGCAATGTGTGTATGGTATGACATACTGAATGTGTGTATGGTATGACATACTGCAATGTGTGTATGGTATGACATACTGAATGTGTGTATGGTATGACATACTGCATGTGTGTATGGTATGACATACTGCAATGTGTGTATGGTATGACATACTGAATGTGTGTATGGTATGACATACTGCATGTGTGTATGGTATGACATACTGAATGTGTGTATGGTATGACATACTGCATGTGTGTATGGTATGACATACTGAATGTGTGTATGGTATGACATACTGCAATGTGTGTATGGTATGACATACTGCATGTGTGTATGGTATGACATACTGCATGTGTGTATGGTATGACATACTGCAATGTGTGTATGGTATGACATACTGAATGTGTGTATGGTATGACATACTGCATGTGTGTATGGTATGACATACTGCATGTGTGTATGGTATGACATACTGCAATGTGTGTATGGTATGACATACTGAATGTGTGTATGGTATGACATACTGCATGTGTGTATGGTATGACATACTGCATGTGTGTATGGTATGACATACTGCATGTGTGTATGGTATGCCAGCTGCACGGCAGCAGAGAGAAATGCACTTCAGAGGGTGATAAAACGTGCCATGAAGATGACTGGCTGCTCTCTCCCCTCCCTAGATGAAGTGTACAGTGCCAGGTGCCTCAAAAAGTCCCAAAACATCATAAGGGACCCACCTCACCCTGGACATCAACTTTTTGAACTGCTGCCCTCGGGCAGGAGATGCAGGACAATAACATGCCGGAAAAACAGACTTAAGAACACTTTTTACCCGAGAGCAATAGTGTCGCTGAACACAAGACGACAATAATGACTGTGCATGTGAGCTGTGGGCTTGCTATTTTTATGTATTTTATGTATTTGTATCTATTTATCTATGTTCTTATGGTTTTATGTGTTATGAATTTGCACTGAATTAGTTTTGTTTACAATTTCGTTGTACAATGTATAATGACAATAAAGATATATTCTATTCTATTCAACAGATCAAGCATGTATTTTTAAGGAAACTTATTTTATAATTAGCCTGTTAAGTCAGACCGCCGAGAAATATGATGAACTTTTCCAAGCATTTAAAAGCACTTCACCCAAAATTCAAGCATTTTTCAAACCTTGAAAACACAACATTAAAGGCCTACTGAAAGCCACTACTAGCGACCACGCAGTCTGATAGTTTATATATCAATGATGAAATCTTAACATTGCAACACATGCCAATACGGCCGGGTTAACTTATAAAGTGACATTTTAAAATTCCCGGGAAATATCCGGCTGAAACATCGCGGTATGATGACGTATGCGCGTGACGAAGTCCGAGTAACGGAAGTTATGGTACCCCGCAGAATCCTATACAAAAAGCTCTGTTTTCATTTCATAATTCCACAGTATTCTGGACATCTTTTGCAATTTGTTTAATAAACAATGAAGGCTGCAAAGAAGACAGTTGTAGGTGGGATCGGTGTATTAGCAGCGGACTACAGCAACACAACCAGGAGGACTTTGTTGGAGCGCTAGCCGCGCTAGCCGCCGACTTCACCTTGACTTCCTACGTCTCCGGGCCGACAAATGCATCGGGTGAAGTCCTTCGTCCTTCTGCCGATCGCTGGAACGCAGGTGAGCACGGGTGTTGATGAGCAAATGAGGGCTGGCTGGCGTAGGTGGAGAGCTAATGTTTTTAGCATAGCTCTGTGCAGTCTGGTTGCTAAGTTAGCTTCAATGGCGTCGTTAGCACAGCATTGTTAACCTTCGCCAGCCTGGAAAGCATTAACCGTGTATTTACATGTCCACGGTTTAATAGTATTGTAGATTTTCTATCTATACTTCCAGTCAGGGGTTTATTTCTTTTGTTTCTATATGCAGTTAAAGCAAGATGCTATCACGTTAGCTCGTAGCTAAAGCATTTCGCCGATGTATTGTCGTGGAGATAAAAGGCACTGAATGTCCATTTCGCGTTCTCGACTCTCATTTTCAAGAGGATATAGTATCCCAGGTGGTTTAAAATACAAATCTGTGATCTACAATAGAAAAAGGAGAGTGTGGAATCCAATGAGCCAGCTTGTACCTAAGTTACGGTCAGAGCGAAAAAAGATACGTCCATCACTGCCTCTCAAGTCCTTCACTGTAACGTTCCTCATCTACGAATCTTTCATCCTCGCTCAAATTAATGGGGTAATCATCACTTTCTCGGTCCGAATCTCTCTCGCTCCATTGTAAACAACGGGGAATTGTGAGGAATACTAGCTCCTGTGACGTCACGCTACTTCCGCTACAGGCAAGGCTTTTTTTTATCAGCGAGCAAAAGTTGCGAACTTTATCGTCGATTTTCTCTACTAAATCCTTTCAGCAAAAATATGGCAATATCGCAAAATGATCAAGTATGACACATAGAATGGATCTGCTATTCCCGTTTAAATAAAAAAAAATCATTTCAGTAGGCCTTTAAAGTCCAAGCATTTTCAAGGTTTTTAAGCACCTTTACGAAGCCTGTGTGGAAAAAATGAATCATTCACACGTTCACAAATGCTGCATGAATGTTTATCAGTACAAACACCGACTTCATCAATAACTTTAGAGTCCTAATGGAATTTGTCATGGCCGGTAATCTCCTACCTTCAATAGCGATAACGTGCTCCCTGATCTGGTTCTGAAGCAACGGCTCCTCCACCCGCTCCAGCAGCTCGTAGATGGAGTAGATGTTAGGGTGGACGGACTCGAACCTCTGGATCTCGGCCCGGATGGCGGCCGAGTTGGCGAGGTGCTGCTGGTAGTTCATTGCTTCAAGGGTCCTGAGATGTTCTACGGAACCTCAGAGGATCCTTCTTTGGTTTCCTGAACAACTAATGACATTGCATGTTCACCACACACTCATATCACAACTGGCGGGATTCAGATCTTACTCACAACCACTGGCCAGTCCGGTTCCGACTGGCCGCTGCGGGCAGTCCCGTCACTACTGGCCGCTGGGGGCAGATGTTCTCCGGTGTCTCGCTGCTCCTGACTTGGGTGGGCTGACAGATGTGCAGCGGCCTGAGCAAGGCTCCCCCATGTCCGGGCAGGCCGAGAAGAGGAGGAGGAGGACCGCGGCACCTCAGAAGAAGCTTCTAGAGCCACGTACTGTCATTACTGGCCATGCGGGCAAGACAACGGCCTTCTGGCTAACGGAGTACGAGAACTAGCTTGCGAGCTAGCCCGCTAGGACTTCCCAACCTCGGGAAGAAAAGGCACAAATGTGGTCACTTTTAGTCATGGACGGAGGACCGCGTTGGAGTCTCGCTAAGTCCAGTCTGGCGAAGACGTGACGGCCACAAAAGATCCGACCTGAGGACAGCTGCTGGTGGACGTGAGTTCCCGTCCCTGCTTGTGTGCTGCGGGGACACAGCGACTGCAGCTCGGCGGACTACACAACACTTAATACACTTAATATACTTCGAACTGGCCCCTCAAAACTTATCCAGGAGGCAGCTTTGCTCCGTGCGCTCGGACGTCGCCGCTTCCCGTATGCGGAGGTCCATCCCTGGGAGACTGGAGCCACAACACAGCCGCCTAACCCGCAGCGTATTCCTACTATGTGTTTCCTCCGGACGCGGTGCCTTTCAAAATAATCTTCCCACCTCCTACTTTCAAAATAAAAGTTATATGTTTCCGGCCGCCTAACCCGCAGCGTATTCCTACTATGTGTTTCCTCCGGACGCGGTGCCTTTCAAAATAAACTTCCCACCTCCTACTTTCAAAATAAAACTTATATGTTTCAGGCCGCCTAACCCGCAGCGTATTCCTACTATGTTTTTCCTCCGGACGCGGTGCCTTTCAAAATAAACTTCCCACCTCCTACTTTCAAAATAAAACTTATATGTTTCAGGCCGCCTAACCCGCAGCGTATTCCTACTATGTGTTTCCTCCGGACGTGATGCCTTTCAAAATAAACTTCCCACCTCCTACTTTTAAAATAAAACTTATATGTTTCCGGCCACCTGTTTCCTCCGGACGCGGTGCCTTTCAAAATAAACTTCCCACCTCCTACTTTCAAAATAAAACTTATATGTTTCCGGCCGCCTAACTCGCAGCGTAATCCTACTATGTGTTTCCTCCGGACGCCGTGCCTTTCAAAATAAACTTCCCACCTCCTACTTTCAAAATAAAAGTTATGTTTCAGGCCGCCTAACCCGCAGCGTATTCCTACTATGTGTTTCCTCCGGACGCGGTGCCTTTCAAAATAAACTTCCCACCTCCTACTTTCAAAATAAAAGTTATATGTTTCCGGCCGCCTAACCCGCAGCGTATTCCTACTATGTGTTTCCTCCGGACGCGGTGCCTTTCAAAATAAACTTCCCACCTCCTACTTTCAAAATAAAAGTTATATGTTTCCGGCCGCCTAACCCGCAGCATATTCCTACTATGGGTTTCCTCCGGACGCAAAGGCTTTCAAAATAAACTTCCTCGCTCGTACTTTCAAAATAAAAGTTATATGTTTCAGGCCGCCTAAACCATAGCGTATTCCTACAATGTGTTTCCTACGGACGCGATGGCCTCTCAAAATAAACTTCCCACCTCGTACTTTCAAAATAAAAGCCGAAGCGTATTCCTACAATGTGTTTCCTCCGGACGCGATGGCATCTCAAAATAAACTTCCCACCTCGTACTTTCAAAATAAAAGCCGAAGCGTATTCCTACAATGTGTTTCCTCCGGACGCGATGGCATCTCAAAATAAACTTCCCACCTCGTACTTTCAAAATAAAAGCCGAAGCGTATTCCTACTATGTATTTCCTCCGGACACGATGGCCTTTCAAAATTCACTTCCCATCTCGTACTTTCAAAATAAAAGTTGTATGTTTCAGGCCCCCTTACCCCAAGTGTATTCCTACAATGTCTTTCCTCCGGACCGGTGCCTTTCAAAATAAACTTCCCACCTCGTACTTTCAAAATAAAAGTTACATGTTTCAGGCCGCCTTACCTGAAGTGTAATCCTACTATGTGTTTCCTCCAGACGTGATGGCCTCTCAAAATAAACTTCCCACCTCGTACTTTCAAAATAAAAGCAGAAGCGTATTCCTATTACCGGTATGCGTTTCCTCCGGACATGATGGCCTTTCAAAAATCACTTCCCACCTCGTACTTTCAAAATAAAAGTTGTATGTTGCAGCTGAGATAGGCTCCATCGACCTACATACATCTTTGATCCTGCAGGATTAACATGATTGCTGCATTTTTAATTGACAGGATTTTCCAATGAAATATGTTTAATGACGTCCTTGTTGTATTCTGTACTATAGACAACATTGTTGTATTCTGTATTATAGACAACATTGACATGTTGTATTCTGTACTATAGACAACATTGACATGTTGTATTCTGTACTATAGACAACATTGTTGTATTCTGTACTATAGACAACATTGTTGTATTCTGTACTATAGACAACATTGTTGTATTCTGTACTATAGACAACATTGTTGTATTCTGTACTATAGACAACATTGACATGTATTCTGTACTATAGACAACATTGTTGTATTCTGTACTATAGACAACATTGTTGTATTCTGTACTATAGACAACATTGACATGTATTCTGTACTATAGACAACATTGACATGTATTTTGTACTATAGACAACATTGACACTAAATCTACTTGGCATCTTGTCAACAAGCATGCACATGTTAGTGCTGCCCCCTGCAGGCCAACCCCCTCCTTCACAGCTCAGTTCTTGCACAATATTGTACATAGGTGACACTATTTAGCCATTATCACAAGGAACAAGCGGTAGGAAATGGATGGATGGATTCCTTCCAACATGAACTTAGTGCTATATTAGAAGACTGATAATGACATCTGTCCTTTTTATTTTGGAGGGATGTATGCGACAGTCCTACCTGCCCCTTGACGTAAACGATGAGCCTCCCGGTCGTCACTCAGCATCCTGCAAACGCTCGCTGTACTGAGGTCACCTGTCCAGGTGAGGCAGCGCTGACTCAGCAGTCAGTGTATTACTACTGGAAGAGGCTTGTACTGAACTGTACATCCATCAATACTTGCAGGTCCCATCCATCCATCCATTTTCTAGGTCCTCTCAAGTGAAAAGTTTGTGTCTCCCAATGGAGCAGGTGAACATTGCAGGTAACATGTTGGCTGAAGCAGGTGTGGGAGGAATGTTTCCAGCACCACCTGGCGGACACAGAGTGCATCGCAGCTGAAAGATACAACTGTCAATCAATGGTAGCAAAACACATGTGATGTTTTATTATGACATGTTGTAATGTCTGTAGTGGGCACACTTCTCAACTGAAGATGAAAGTGGTAAAGATTGTGATGAACAAAGGTAGGCAACAGGAGTGAGTAGACATGTCACGTGACTCCAGCTGCTGGATGGGAGATAAGACTATCTAACTAATACAACTATCTAGTGGCTGAGAGCAGCGTGTGCAAGTGATTAAAGAGGAGTTTAAAAAAAAAAACCACAGGAAGTCCAAATGATGTGGCAGAAAGGTGATTGTCAGGTGTGTTCTCAGGTGTGTTCTCAGCATATTCCCAGGTTAAAGTATGCAGCAGCGCTTTTTCTTCTTTTTCCCACTGGGCCCGTTTTTGTCTTTGCTCTCAGACATTTTCTTCTTGCGCACCTCACGCATCAGGTCGAAGAAGACCTGAGACAAACACAGGATTATGAAGACCTGAGACAAACACAGGATTATGAAGACCTGAGACAGACACAGCATTATGAAGACCTGAGACAAACACAGCATTATAAAGACCTGAGACAAACACAACATTATGAAGACCTGAGACAAACACAGGATTATGAAGACCTGAGACAAACACAACATTATGAAGACCTGAGACAAACACAGGATTATGAAGACCTGAGACAAACACAGGATTATGAAGACCTGAGACAAACACAGCATTATAAAGACCTGAGACAAACACAGCATTATAAAGACCTGAGACAAACACAACATTATGAAGACCTGAGACAAACACAGCATTATAAAGACCTGAGACAAACACAGGACTATGAAGACCTGAGACAAACACAACATTATGAAGACCTGAGACAAACACAGGATTATGAAGACCTGAGACAAACACAGCATTATGAAGACCTGAGACAAACACAACATTATGAAGACCTGAGACAAACACAGGATTATGAAGACCTGAGACAAACACAGGATTATGAAGACCTGAGACAAACACAACATTATGAAGACCTGAGACAAACACAGGATTATGAAGACCTGAGACAAACACAACATTATGAAGACCTGAGACAAACACAACATTATGAAGACCTGAGACAAACACAGGATTATGAAGACCTGAGACAAACACAGCATTATGAAGACCTGAGACAAACACAGGATTCCTGTTTGTCTCAGGTCATGACCTGAGACAAACACAGGATTATGAAGACCTGAGACAAACACAGGATTATGAAGACCTGAGACAAACACAGGATTATGAAGACCTGAGACAAACACAACATTATGAAGACCTGAGACAAACACAGGATTATGAAGACCTGAGACAAACACAGCATTATGAAGACCTGAGACAAACACAGGATTATGAAGACCTGAGACAAACACAGGATTATGAAGACCTGAGACAAACACAGGATTATGAAGACCTGAGACAAACACAGGATTATGAAGACCTGAGACAAACACAGCATTATGAAGACCTGAGACAAACACAGGATTATGAAGACCTGAGACAAACACAGGATTATGAAGACCTGAGACAAACACAGGATTATGAAGACCTGAGACAAACACAGCATTATGAAGACCTGAGACAAACACAGGATTATGAAGACCTGAGACAAACACAGGATTATGAAGACCTGAGACAAACACAGCATTATGAAGACCTGAGACAAACACAGGATTCCTGTTTGTCTCAGGTCATGACCTGAGACAAACACAGGATTATGAAGACCTGAGACAAACACAGGATTATGAAGACCTGAGACAAACACAACATTATGAAGACCTGAGACAAACACAGGATTATGAAGACCTGAGACAAACACAGCATTATGAAGACCTGAGACAAACACAGCATTATGAAGACCTGAGACAAACACAGGATTATGAAGACCTGAGACAAACACAGGATTATGAAGACCTGAGACAAACACAGGATTATGAAGCAGCATGTGGGTGAGGACACTCAAACAGAACTTGATTTCAAGCATGCTTACCTTGTCTACGTTGGCTCTGGTCTTGGCTGAAGTCTCCACGTACTGAACACCCCACTCACTCACTTTCCCTGCCGCCTCCTCCACAGAAACCTTTCTCCTGTCTTCCAAGTCCGACTTGTTCCCGACCAGCAACATGGGAATGGCCTCTTCTTCCTTCACGCGCAAAATCTGCTCCCTGAAGGACACGAGAGAGCAAACGCTCTTAAACGTGCTTAAGCCTACGACGTGGCCAGAGAGCACAGACCTAAACTCTGACGTTGCAGCGAATGACTCGTGTTCCGTGATGGAGAAGACCAGCAGGAAGCCCTCGCCGCTGCGGAAGTAGTTGTCTCTGATAGCAGCGTAGTCCTCCTGCCCTGCTGTGTCCAGGATGTCAATCTGAACATCCTCGCCATCCAGGACCACCTTCTTCCTGTAGCTGTCTGCCTTGGTGGGCTCGTAATCTTCCACAAACTGCCAACATGGAAGCCATCAAGAGACAGGAAACACAAAAGTCTGCCTGGAAACTGAGTCCAAGTCCACAAGAACACGGACATTTTAAAACATACACCGTATTTTTGGACTATAAGGCGCACTTCAAATCTTTTCATTTTCTCAAAACCCGGTGCGCCTAATGTACGGGAATAACTTTGGTTGTGCTTACCAACCTCAAAGGGATTTTATTTGGTACCTGGTGAAATGACAAATGTGACCAGTAGATGGCAGTCATACATAAGAGATACATGTAAACTGCAATATGACTCAAGTAAACAACACTTGAAAATATAGAACATTACACACGGCGCTCAAAAGTCAGTATTTGGGATCTGCATAAGTCCTAAAAATGTGCGCGTCTGCCTTAGTAGTCCCTGCCGACTCCGTAGTCCATAATCTTCTTCTTTTTCTCTATCTTCTTATGTGACATTCATCCTCCACTGTTGCCATTTCTAATATAAAGTAGTGTAAAGTTCTTACTTATATCTGTCAGTAAACTCGCCATGAAAGCACTAAAACATACCGGTGTAGTGACTTTACATTATTCACCCAAGGAACTTTACTTATTAGAGAGTTCCGGTCACGGGACACATTTCGGGCGTTGTTGTTGCACTAGTGAGCCACAGATGAGGAGATGCTGCTCCGTTATTGATTGAAGTGTGAATGTCATTAAAACAGTTAGCGCCATCTTTGGACATTTCTTCCACTCCCGTCCTTGCACGCTACGCCGCTACAACAAAGATGACGCTGTCCAAGTGGAGGCACGTAAATAAGACCATCCCCTGAAGAGACTGTCAGAAAGTGAGTTGAAGATGATGAGTAAAACATCATCCATGCAACATTTGGAGCAAAGAACCACCATTACATGTTATGTAGACCACAAAGAAGTCTTTTACATTTAGAAAATAAGCATAACATGACGCCTTTTGTATGAAAAAAGACCTGACTAGACCCGCTCATCGGCAGTGCGCCCTATGGTCCGGGAAATATGGTATGTTTTGATGCGTGTTGGCCTTTCATCCACACTTACAAAGAAGTTTTTGAAAATATGAAGGTTTGTCTTGCAAACTCACCTCGTCATACATGAACTGCAGCGTGAGGGCGGACTTGCCCACACCTCCGCTGCCCACCATGATGACTTTATGCAGCGCCAGAGAGGTCTGGTTCTTGTTTTTGCTAGAGGTCATGACTGCAAAAGCCCAGCGGCCCAGAACTTCCACTGGAAGACCTGCAAAAAACAATACAAGGTCACAAAGCAGCAGACAGCAGGAGAGGTCATTACAGACCAGAGAAGACGAGGGATGTGACCATCCATCGTGGAAAAGTATGTGGTCTAAAGAATAGTGAACAACAGGCTGAATAAGTGTACGTTATATGAGGCATAAATAACCAACTGGTATGTTAACGTAACATATTATGGTAAGAGTCATTCAAATAACTATAACATATAGAACATGCTATACGTTTACCAAACAATCTGTCACTCCTAATCGCTAAATCCCATGAAATCTTATACGTCTAGTCCAGGGTTCGGCAACCTTTACCACTCAAAGAGCCATTTTGGCAAGTTTCACAAATTAAAGAAAATAATGGGAGCCACAAAAAAAAATTTTAATTTAAAATGAAAAACACCGCATACAAAGCTTAAATTGCTTTGTGCTATGTTAACCAGGGGTCTCCGACACACGCACCGGCACGCACTTTAATGTGGAAATTTGATGTTAGTGCGGCCCGCGAGTTTTGAATGAATGGCGCTTGATAGCGTCATACTTGCCAACCCTCTCATTATTTCCGGGATACTCCCGAATATCAGGGCGTGATGGCACTGCTTTTGGCGCCCTCTACAGTCTGCCCAAACAGTGTACCTGCTCGACCACATGCAGAATGCAGCTTCAGCTTGCTCACGTAAGTGACAGCAAGGCGTACTAGTTCGACAGCCACACAGCTTGCACTGACGGTAGCCGTATAAAACAACTTTAACACTGTTACGTTACAAATATGCGCCACACTTTGAACCCACACCAAAAAAGAATGACAAACACATTTCTGGAGAACATCTGCACTGTAACACAACATAAACACAACACAACCAATACCCAGAATCCCATGCAGCACTAACTCTTCCGCTCAACCGACGCACGGGGGGGGGGGGGGGGGTTTGGTGGTAGCGGGGGGTGTATAATCTAGACCGGAAGAGTTAGGGCTGCATGGGATTCTGGGTATTGGTTGTGTTGTGTTTATGTTGTGTTACGGTGGGATGTTCTCCAGAAATGTATTTTTCATTCTTTTTTGGTGTGGGTTCACAGTGTGGCGCATATTTGTAACGCAACAGTGTTAAAGTTGTTTGATACGGCTACCGTCAGTGTAAGCTGTGTGGCTGTTGACTAAGTATGCTTTGCTGTCTCCTATGTGTGCAAGTAAAAGCTACATACAACATGTGGCGGGCTGGCACGCTGTTTGTAAATGCTATAGAGAACAATTATTACAGTGCAATTATGGCACTCCCTTAATTTAGTAATTAGAGTGAAAATAGGATTATATTTTCCCTGGGAGTTATCTAGGAGAGGCACTGAGATCCATAAGTCTCCTGGGAAAATAGGGGGGGGTCGGCAAGTATGCAGCTGAGCCGCATCAGAGTGGTCAAAGAGCCGCGTGCGGCTCCGGAGCCGTGGGTTGCCGACCCCTGGTCTAGTCTCTTATGTGAATGAGATAAATAATATTATTTGATATTAAGATTAAAGATTAAAGTACCAATGATTGTCACACACACACTAGATGTGGTGAAATTTGTCCTCTGCATTTGACCCATCCCCTTGAGGAGCAGTGGGCAGCAGCGGCGCCGCGCCCGGGAATCATTTTGGTGATTTAACCCCCAACTCCAATCCTTGATGCTGAGTGCCAAGCAGGGAGGTCATGGGTCCCATTTTTATAGTCTTTTACGCTAATGTGTTAATCATTTCACACATAAGTCGCTCCTGAGAATAAGTCGCACCCCCGGCCAAACTATGAAAAAAACTGCGACTTATAGTCCGAAAAATACGGTAGATGGCCTAAGGCAGATACATAGTGATGTTATGAGCCAGGTAACATAAGAACTCTGCTACCCAGCATGCCACAGTAGTGAAGAGCCGTTGAACGTGGCCAGTGAGATGTTTTTGCTGAGCACGCTGTGGAGTAAACTTTAACAAGTCAGCCAACACGCCTCATCTGCATCTTCAGACAACACATATATGTGACCCGTGCTGTCAAAATGAGTCGGAATACGCACAAGCTAATTTTGACCTACAGGCAAATACGTGAAAAAAATGTATCTTGGTTGAAATTGAGATTTTCACAAAAATGAGTCCATAAAGCCACAATCTAGCGATCCCAATCATCGAAATAGCAAGAAAACATCTTAAATCACCTTGATTTGAAGGTTTTGTACGAGGTACACTACCGTTCAAAAGTTTGGGGTCACCCAAACAATTTTGTGTTCGAGCCTTCATTTCTAAGAACAAGAATAGACTGTCGAGTTTCAGATGAAAGTTCTCTTTTTCTGGCCATTTTGAGCGTTTAATTGAGCCCACAAATGTGATGCTCCAGAAAGTCAATCTGCTCAAAGGAAGGTCAGTTTTGTAGCTTCTGTAACGAGCTAAAGTGTTTTCAGATGTGTGAACATGATTGCACAAGGGTTTTCTAATCATCAATTAGCCTTCTGAGCCAATGAGCAAACACATTGTACCATTAGAACACTGGAGTGATAGTTGCTGGAAATGGGCCTCTATACACCTATGTAGATATTGCACCAAAAACCAGCAGCTAGAATAGTCATTTACCACATTAGCAATGTATAGAGTGTATTTCTTTCAAGTTAAGACTAGTTTAAAGTTATCTTCATTGAAAAGTACAGTGCTTTTCCTTCAAAAATAAGGACATTTACATGTGACCCCAAACTTTTGAACACTAGTGTATGTCTTCAGAAATGAGTCCTTTGTGTTAAAATTCCTTGAGAAAATCCAGTGTTTTCAACGCTCACTCGCGGCAATAAGGGGGAATCCCCCTAGCCATATTTGGTATCATTGTGACGCCAAGTTGACCTACTTTCTAAAAATGAGCATGGAATTCCCGATGACGCCATTCTGAACCAATATAATTCGAGTTTTTAAACCTGTCCCGACGTAAACAAATCCGGCTTGTTGCTAACCGGAACACCGGTCGCTGTGAGGCGTACCCTCGTTGGTTGAATCACCCCGCGCGGTGCATTGTGGGATCATGGCTGCGCCCTGATGAAAAACCACACAGTAATTCTAGTGGAATATTTGGTGAAAAAAGGTGATTTTCGAACATTTAATTATTATTTTTGTGGATAAGTTAGACTGTTTTACATTCCGTAATGGATTTAGAAGGTGGAGAGGGTACACAGGCGGTGGCAAGTGCGCTAAATTCACTGCAGTCGGCGAATCTTCTCAGTGCTGCTGGTCAGGAATATTACGGACAGCTGACCAGCTGACAAACTGACCAGTGAACAAAAAAACTGTGACATAACAGTGTTGACATTTTTGTGCATAACCGTTTTCAATAGAGTTGAATATATATTTTTCCTTTAGACATGGGATTTGACTTTAATTGTACCAATTTTGGTGTTGCTACAAGGACTTTTAAGGTATGGTTGCTATGGAGTTTTGTTTTGGAACATTCTGTTCTGGAACAGTAAACTTTAAGCTGGTTTTTCTCAAAACGGGGGTTACCCACATATGCGGTCCTCTCCAAGGTTTCTCATAGTCATTCACATTGACGTCCCACTGGGGTGAGTTTTCCTTGCCCGTATGTGGGCTCTGTACCGAGGATGTCGTTGTGGCTTGTACAGCCCTTTGAGACACTTGTGATTTAGGGCTATATTAATAAACATTGATTGATTGATTGAAAACGGACCCTCAAACTTGGTCGACTTCAATCGGATGTAACTCGGTCATTTTCTGTCCGATTCCAACAAACCATATATCATTTTGAAGGTCTTTAGATGGAGAATGTGTAAATAACAATAACTTTCCTCATTGTGACTCATTTTGCCAGCACAGGTCACATATTTGCAAGGCCATTTTCAAGAAGGATATTTAAAGAGAAACTACATCTTGTGAGATGATGTTGGCCAACACCGGAAGCTAGCTCAGCTGTCCATGAAATGTGAGTTCAGATTAGGGCTGGGCGAAATATCGATATACTGGATATATCGCGGGTTTGTCTCTGTGCGATATAGAAAATGACTATATGGTGATATTGGAGTATACGTTCTCACGTAGTTGCTTTTAGCTGCTGGCATTACACTACAGGCTCTTCTCACTCTTTCTAGTCTCTCCTTCTCACACAGACATAAACAAGCGCACCTTCTTACATACGTCACATACGTATACGCCCTCGCGGAGCAGAGAGGTAGCGGCATGGGTAACGTTAGCTGTGGTGCGAGTGGTAATACGAGAGAGAGAAGGTGCGAATCTGGTAACAAATGAAGGAAGAATTAATTCCCAAGAAAAACCGCAGGGGGTCCATCGTCTGGCGGTGGTTTGGCTTCAAGCGGGAAGATGTCGAACAGACAACTGTAATATGTCAAGTATGGGGCAAAAGCATTGCTACAAAAAGTAGCATTACTGCTAATATGTAGCATCATTTGAAAAGTCACCTGCTAGAGAATGAAGAGTGCTTACTCCGCATGTCAACATCTCCGTTCGGTGCCACACCCACAAAATGCTGAGGCAACCATTTCCACATCAACACCGTGTGAAAAAAAAAAAACGACATAAGGAGATAACGTCCGCCGGAACCTACCACATAGTGAAGGACATACACTATTTGATTTCCTATTATGCAGCTTGTTTTTATTTGACACTTATTAAAATATCTTGTGTGACATCATGCACAAAAGTGCACTTTATTTGTTTTAAACTATTGTAGTGGCGTTCTGTACAAAAAGTGCACTTTAATTCAGTGTTGTTTTGATATGTCATCTTAGTGACATCATGCACTAAAGTGCACTTATAGCTTGTTTTAAAATGTCTCTGACAATCTTGCACTTTCTGTTTGTGCCACTGCTTAATAACTGTTTAATAAATACACTTTTGGTAAATGGACTTAGTTGTGATTTCCCTCTCTGCATGAAAGTTTAAAAGTAGCATATATTAATGCAGTATGAAGAAGAATGTTTGAATGTAGACACATAGAATCATCATACTGCTGGGATTATATGCATCAAGTGTTCATTCAAGGCTAAGGCAAAATATCCACATATATATATCCTGTATCGTGACATGGACTAAACATATCCACATATATATGGTGTATCCTGACATGGACTAAACATATCCACATATATATGGTGTATCCTGACATGGACTAAACATATCCACATATATATGGTGTATCGTGACATGGACTAAACATATCCACATATATATGGTGTATGGTGACATGGACTAAACATATCCACATATATATGGTGTATCGTGACATGGACTAAACATATCCACATATATATGGTGTATCGTGACATGGCCTAAACATATCCACATATATATGGTGTATCGTGACATGGACTAAACATATCCACATATATATGGTGTATCGTGACATGGACTAAACATATCCACATATATATGGTGTATGGTGACATGGACTAAACATATCCACATATATATGGTGTATCGTGACATGGACTAAACATATCCACATATATATGGTGTATCGTGACATGGACTAAACATATCCACATATATATGGTGTATCGTGACATGGCCTAAACATATCCACATATATATGGTGTATGGTGACATGGACTAAACATATCCACATATATATGGTGTATGGTGACATGGACTAAACATATCCACATATATATGGTGTATGGTGACATGGACTAAACATATCCACATATATATGGTGTATGGTGACATGGACTAAACATATCCACATATATATGGTGTATGGTGACATGGACTAAACATATCCACATATATATGGTGTATCGTGACATGGACTAAACATATCCACATATATATGGTGTATCGTGACATGGACTAAACATATCCACATATATATGGTGTATGGTGACATGGACTAAACATATCCACATATATATGGTGTATGGTGACATGGACTAAACATATCCACATATATATGGTGTATGGTGACATGGACTAAACATATCCACATATATATGGTGTATGGTGACATGGACTAAACATATCCACATATATATGGTGTATCGTGACATGGACTAAACATATCCACATATATATGGTGTATGGTGACATGGACTAAACATATCCACATATATATGGTGTATCGTGACATGGACTAAACATATCCACATATATATGGTGTATCGTGACATGGACTAAACATATCCACATATATATGGTGTATGGTGACATGGACTAAACATATCCACATATATATGGTGTATCGTGACATGGACTAAACATATCCACATATATATGGTGTATCGTGACATGGACTAAACATATCCACATATATATGGTGTATCGTGACATGGACTAAACATATCCACATATATATGGTGTATCGTGACATGGACTAAACATATCCACATATATATGGTGTATCGTGACATGGACTAAACATATCCAGATATTAAAAAAAGGCCATATCGCCCAGCCCTAGTTTAGATATTTCATTTCTTTGTTTTTTGACGTTTAAAATGTTTTTTTGTAATTTTAATTTTGACAGTGCCACATAAGATATGTTTTAATTTCTGACGCGGGTTTATTGATTTTTAAACGGGCCAGAAAATAACCTGTTTTGTACACTCTTGATGTGTTTCAATGCGAAGTAGTGTGTAAATGTGTTCCGGTATAGTATTTGTCCGGCAATGGTCATGTGGTGACGTCAGTGATGATATTTGGAGAGGTCATCATTGAAGTCGCACATCACTGAAGGCCTAGGTGGGAAACGCCACTGCTATCCAGACATAGTGAATAATGGGGAACATCCTGCCTTTAAAAACAGAGAGTAAATGAGGGTTTGACTGAAAGAGGAAGAATGATTGAAAGAGCAGCAGCTTCCTCACTGAGTCAAGCAAGCTGACATCAACAAACTTCCTCACTGAGTCAAGCCGACATCAACAAACGAGTTCCGACAAGACACAGAGTTGCTCTTCCAGGTTCCCGCCTTCAAACCAAAGACCGACTCTGATTGGATGAGCGCAGGTTTCCGACACGCCCCCTCGCCCCATGATTGGCTGCAGTGAGTAAAGCTCACATGACAAGCCCAGCCCGAGCTTTCTCTCCCTCAGGAGGAACAAAGTTAAAACGACGTAATGTCCTCTCTGCAAAGCCAACATACACCGAGTGTAAGAACCCGTAAGAAGAAAGTAACTCCACTCACCTGCGAGTACTTGTTTCGGCCCTTTACAAAGTCACCCACCATACACAGCTAAGTGAGACAAACAAAAGTTTTGACTAGCCGCCGACTGTGCGTTCCACCTTGTGGCGGAGGCAGTCAAAGATAGGATGTGCGGCCAGGAGGACTCACTCCGACAGTCGGAAATGTCACCGCGAGGGCGGACGCTACACACGCACTGTTGACAAATTGACTTTTAATGGTCAAATAAATTTAGATACATGCCTTAAAACGTCAAAACAGTTGCTAACGTAGAAATTGAGCGCAAACTCAGACAACTTTCTCACGGCCTCACATGGCTGTGAAAAAGACGCCAAGTGAGACGTCGTCTTCTCTTGCTCTTCGGGTATAATTGACAGGATATGACGTCACGGGAGTCCCCGTCTTTACCAGTTGTATGCATAGATATATATCAGCCTTTATATATGTCTATGGTTGTATGGAGAACAAAACATGTCATTTACTACAGTTTAGATCAATATAATTAAGTGTATCCATCCATCCATTTTCCCACCGCTTTGTCCTTAGATAAATATAATTATAACCACTAATACGGAGAACACAATGCAAATTTAAATGACAATCATTTAAAATATTTGTTTTCATACACATTTTCGCTTAGAAATCCATTTATGCCATTTAAAAAGCCACGCGTAACTAATACATTCAAAAATATGTCACTTGTTTTTACCGCACCGAACACTATGGCTTGGATGTGACATTTGACCACATAACAATAAAAGTACTGTAACGACCTGCTGAGCTTGATGTTGTGTTCTTGAGTGAGTGATCTCCAGAATTCCCATTGTTATGAACGTACCACGCCTGTAAGGTGATTGGCGAAGAAGGAGGAAGCGTTGTTGCAATTGTAGCGTCCAGAAGAAGTGCACACCAAGTCTGACGCTCTTTTTAAACTTTTATTGAGCAACCTATGCTAACACAGCTCAACATATCTCGTTCCTTCCACACGCACGTCTATCCTCACCCCTCATTTCCGCAACAACAACACTTCCTCCTTCTTCGCCAATCACCTTACAGGCGTGCTACGTTCATAACAATGGGAATTCTGAAGATCACTCACTCAAGAACACAACATGAAGCTCAGCAAGTCGTTATAGTACTTTATAATTACTCATTAGTACTATACAATTACTCATTAGTACTATACTATTACTCATCAGTACTATACAATTACTCATCAGTACTATACTATTACTCATCAGTACTATAGAATTACTCATCAGTATTATACTATTGCTCATCAGTACTATACTATTACTCATCAGTACTATAGAATTACTCATCAGTATTATACTATTGCTCATCAGTACTATACTATTACTCATCAGTACTATAGAATTACTCATCAGTATTATACAATTACTCATTATTTCCTCATTTGGCGACAATTCCTATAGCTGCAGTGTTTGCGTTTCTCAGAAAGATGGCGCTGTTGTACCATTTTGTTCACGTCAGACAGACGGCGGTGATCTGAATCCGGCACTATTTGTATTGAACATCATTTCACTTGGATTCCACCATTTATGCATCCAATTTTTTTTTATACCGCTTGTCGCGGTGGGTGCTGGAGCCTATCCCAGCAACAGACAAATTAAGAGTGCATTCAACATGCCCTTTTTTTTGCAATTCATCCCTAAAACGAATGCATGTAAAATTGCAGACTAATGAAGTAGTAACACATTTAAAGATGTAACTAAATAGAAGTGACAACCACTGACCACATACGTACAACCACCACATTGGGACAGAGGCTTTTCCTTTTTTTGAGCAAGCTTTTTATTAGAATTTCTGTTTTTTTTTAATACAAAGTTGCAAATGAGCTGTGTGTTTAAATGTTAAATGTTGTAATGCATGTGGCAAAAAACAACACTTTGTCCTCATTATTGATGGTCAGTACAACAAAATCAACAAATGATTATATGTTTTGGTCCTGGTCAATGTAAAGCTCTAGAGACCATACTTACATGAAGAATTACTCTTATTTGACATAAGTGACGTTTCTCAGGACCTTCTGCTACTGCTTTTTGAAATAAGCAGGGGCGTCCATGATATCGTTGCTTGGATGGCATCATATGTTGCTCCAAAACCTGTATTTACCTTTCAGCATTAATGGTGCCTTCACAGATGTGTAAGATACCCATGTCTTGGCCACTAATACACCCCCATACCATCACACATGCTGCCTTTTAGTTAGTTCAGTTAGAGATGTTACCTCAGTAGAAGCATTTAAGTCCCATCTTAAAACTAATTTGTATACTCTAGCCTTTAAATAGACCCCCCTTTAAAACCAGTTGATCTGCCGTCTCTTTTCTGCACTGCCCCCCTCCAGAGAGGTTATTAGGGGACCACAGATGAAGCGCTAGCTGTTCAAAGTCGAGACCCAGGGTGGACCACTCATCTGTGCATCAGTTGGTGACGTCTCTGCTGCTGACCTGTCTCCACTCAAGATGATCTCCTGCTGGTCTCACTATGGACTGGACTCTCACTATTATGTTAGATCCACTATGGACTGGACTCTCACTATTATGTTAGATCCACTATGGACTGGACTCTCACACTATTATGTTAGATCCACTATGGACTGGACTCTCACAATATTATGTTAGATCCACTATGGACTGGACTCTCACTATTTTGTTTGATACACTATGGACTGGACTCTCACTATTATGTTGGATCCACTATGGACTGGACTCTCTCACTATTATGTTGGATCCACTATGGACTGGACTCTCTCACTATTATGTTAGATCCACTATGGACTGGACTCTCACAATATTATGTTAGATCCACTATGGACTGGACTCTCACAATATTATGTTAGATCCACTATGGACTGGACTCTCACTATTATGTTGGATCCACTATGGACTGGACTCTCTCACTATTATGTTAGATCCACTATGGACTGGACTCTCACTATTATGTTGGATCCACTATGGACTGGACTCTCTCACTATTATGTTAGATCCACTATGGACTGGACTCTCACAATATTATGTTAGATCCACTATGGACTGGACTCTCACAATATTATGTTAGATCCACTATGGACTGGACTCTCACTATTTTGTTTGATACACTATGGACTGGACTCTCACTATTATGTTGGATCCACTATGGACTGGACTCTCACTATTATGTTAGATCTACTATGGACTGGACTCTCACACTATTATGTTAGATCCACTATGGACTGGACTCTCACTATTATGTTAGATCTACTATGGACTGGACTCTCACTATTATGTTAGATCCACTATGGACTGGACTCTCACACTATTATGTTAGATCCACTATGGACTGGACTCTCACTATTATGTTAGATCCACTATGGACTGGACTCTCACTATTATGTTAGATCCACTATGGACTGGACTCTCACTATTATGTTAGATCCACTATGGACTGGACTCTCACTATTATGTTAGATCCACTATGGACTGGACTCTCACACTATTATGTTAGATCCACTATGGACTGGACTCTCACACTATTATGTTAGATCCACTATGGACTGGACTCTCACACTATTATGTTAGATCCACTATGGACTGGACTCTCGCTATTATGTTAGATCCACTATGGACTGGACTCTCACTATTATGTTAGATCCACTATGGACTGGACTCTCACACTATTATTTTAGATCCACTATGGACTGGACTCTCACTATTATGTTAGATCCACTATGGACTGGACTCTCACTATTATGTTAGATTCACTATGGACTGGACTCTCACTATTATGTTAGATCCACTATGGACTGGACTCTCACACTATTATGTTAGATCCACTATGGACTGGACTCTCACTATTATGTTAGATCCACTATGGACTGGACTCTCACACTATTATGTTAGATCCACTATGGACTGGACTCTCACACTATTATGTTAGATCCACTATGGACTGGACTCTCACACTATTATGTTAGATCCACTATGGACTGGACTCTCACACTATTATGTTAGATCCACTATGGACTGGACTCTCTCACTATTATGTTAGATCCACTATGGACTGGACTCTCACAATATTATGTTAGATCCACTATGGACTGGACTCTCACAATATTATGTTAGATCCACTATGGACTGGACTCTCACTATTTTGTTTGATACACTATGGACTGGACTCTCACTATTATGTTGGATTCACTATGGACTGGACTCTCACTATTATGTTAGATCTACTATGGACTGGACTCTCACACTATTATGTTAGATCCACTATGGACTGGACTCTCACTATTATGTTAGATCTACTATGGACTGGACTCTCACTATTATGTTAGATCCACTATGGACTGGACTCTCACACTATTATGTTAGATCCACTATGGACTGGACTCTCACTATTATGTTAGATCCACTATGGACTGGACTCTCACTATTATGTTAGATCCACTATGGACTGGACTCTCACTATTATGTTCGATCCACTATGGACTGGACTCTCACTATTATGTTAGATCCACTATGGACTGGACTCTCACACTATTATGTTAGATCCACTATGGACTGGACTCTCACACTATTATGTTAGATCCACTATGGACTGGACTCTCACACTATTATGTTTGATCCACTATGGACTGGACTCTCACTATTAGGTTAGATCCACTATGGACTGGACTCTCGCTATTATGTTAGATCCACTATGGACTGGACTCTCACTATTATGTTAGATCCACTATGGACTGGACTCTCACACTATTATTTTAGATCCACTATGGACTGGACTCTCACTATTATGTTAGATTCACTATGGACTGGACTCTCACTATTATGTTAGATCCACTATGGACTGGACTCTCACACTATTATGTTAGATCCACTATGGACTGGACTCTCACTATTATGTTAGATCCACTATGGACTGGACTCTCACACTATTATGTTAGATCCACTATGGACTGGACTCTCACACTATTATGTTTGATCCACTATGGACTGGACTCTCACTATTATGTTAGATCCACTATGGACTGGACTCTCACTATTATGTTAGATCCACTATGGACTGGACTCTCACACTATTATGTTAGATCCACTATGGACTGGACTCTCACACTATTATGTTAGATCCACTATGGACTGGACTCTCACACTATTATGTTAGATCCACTATGGACTGGACTCTCACTATTATGTTAGATCCACTATGGACTGGACTCTCACACTATTATGTTAGATCCACTATGGACTGGACTCTCACACTATTATGTTAGATCCACTATGGACTGGACTCTCACACTATTATGTTAGATCCACTATGGACTGGACTCTCACTATTATGTTAGATCCACTATGGACTGGACTCTCACACTATTATGTTAGATCCACTATGGACTGGACTCTCACACTATAATGTTAGATCCACTATGGACTGGACTCTCACACTATAATGTTAGATCCACTATGGACTGGACTCTCACATTATAATGTTAGATCCACTATGGACTGGACTCTCACACTATAATGTTAGATCCACTATGGACTGGACTCTCACACTATAATGTTAGATCCACTATGGACTGGACTCTCACACTATAATGTTAGATCCACTATGGACTGGACTCTCACTATTATGTTAGATCCACTATGGACTGGACTCTCACACTATTATGTTAGATCCACTATGGAGTGGACTCTCACACTATTATGTTAGATCCACTATGGACTGGACTCTCACACTATTATTATTATATATATAATATATATATAAATTGGAGATATTTATTCATCTAACTGATTCTTCCAGCTAGGTTTTATTGATGCTAAACATTGCAGCCTACAAGCTACAACAATAACTCACACACCCATTCCATGTGGTAACTGTTCAGGGGGAAGTATCTGGAACAACACAAGTCAATAAATCATAAACAAACTTTTACAGTTGACTTGAAGTTCATACTGACGTTGACAAAGGCTCACTGCGAACTCGTCTTCCATCATGTCACTGACTTGGCTCCAGTTTACCGGCGAGACACGGCAGCAAACTTTCTGTGCGTTTTTTTAAAATTTATTTAACAACTTTTTTCTGTTTATGATGGACTCCCATGTAGGAACTCTGGAATTACTTTGACCAAAAACCTTATTAAAACCATTTTCACTTGACTTCACGCTAGGTCTGATTCTTGTTTGGCCGACATGTGCTTAGTTGACATTAGCTTAGTTGACATGTGCTCAGTTGACATGTGCTTAGTTGACATGTGCTCAGTTGACATGTGCTTAGTTGACATGTGCTTAGTTGACATGTGCTTAGTTGACATGTGCTCAGTTGACATGTGCTTAGTTGACATTAGCTTAGTTGACATTAGCTTAGTTGACATTAGCTTAGTTGACATTAGCTTAGTTGACATGTGCTCAGTTGACATGTGCTTAGTTGACATTAGCTTAGTTGACATTAGCTTAGTTGACATTAGCTTAGTTGACATGTGCTCAGTTGACATGTGCTTAGTTGACATGTGCTTAGTTGACATTAGCTTAGTTGACATGTGCTCAGTTGACATGTGCTTAGTTGACATGTGCTTAGTTGACATGGCGTCACACACAACCCAGCAGTGGGTCAGACATTGCAAAGTGGGCGATGTTATTGCACAAAGATGATCATTATTGTACAAAGTACAAAAGCAGTGAAGTTGTCATGTTGTGTAAATGGTAAATAAAAAGAGAATACAATGATTTGTAAATCCTTTTCAACTTATATTCAATTGAATAGACTACAAAGACAAGATATTTCATGTTCACACTGACAAACATTCTTCTTTTTTGCCAATATTAGCTTATTGTCATGTTCTGTGGTCTATATTAGCTTATTGTCATGTTCTGTGGTCTATATTAGCTTATTGTCATGTTCTGTGGTCTGGATTTGTGGTCTATATTAGCTTATTGTCATGTTCTGTGGTCTATATTAGCTTATTGTCATGTTCTGTGGTCTGGATTTGTTGGACTCTTTTAGTTCCTGTTTGCGCTTCCTTGTTTGTTTTGTCACCATGGCGACTCATTAGTTTTCCCCTGTCTCATATGTTGGGGACACGCACCTGTTCTAATGAGGAGACTACTATTTAAGCCTGACGTTGCCAGTTAGGCGACATTGTTCATTTCATGCTCTGTACATTGATTGTTTCATGCTCTTTCCTTGCCATAGTTTGATGCTCGTTCCATGCCTCGTCAAAGTAAGTTTTGTTTATTCACGCCACAGTTAGCAAGTTTTTTTTTGTTTCATGTCCATAGTTTATGCTAAGTCTTAGCTTTTGTTTCTTGCGTTAAGTTGAGTCAAGATTAAATCATGTTTTTACCTGCACGCCTTGTCCAGAGTAGTCCGTTTGCTTCCTGGGAAAAAAAATCCTCGCAGTAAGCTGTGAAAAACTCCACGTCATGACACTTCTTTGGAATTTGATGCCTTTTTTGAACAATTAGCGAGTCATCCTGGATTCTACAACACACGTCCACTCTTTACACAACTTTATCTCCTTGCACTTTTTAATCGCCACCACATACGACAGCTTATTCCCCCGTTCTTATTTTCTGTAATTTCGCAGGCTGTCTTCCTCCCTCACTGTCTGTGTGCTCTACCACCATGTCCGCACTTTCCCTGCACTTTGCTCCACACTTGCCATATTGAATTGAATTGAATTGAAGTATTTATTTCAAACCTGCACAGTACAACAACACATTTTTTTTTTTTACATCTTGGCAGAGACATTTGTGCAAGGCTTGAAAAGGGCTTGGATGAAGCAGATGCTTATAATATCCCAACTGGGATTGGATATATTCTGAACTTGTCTCACCTACTTACATGACAACATTGAACACGATGCATGGATGGAACAATGGATGGATTTGGTTTCTGACAACTGACAACTCCTTTTTCATTCGTCAACACTGGTTTACTGAGGGGCTGAGGCGAGGGGTGTGTGTGAGTGTGTGTGTGTGTGTGTGTGTGTGTGTGTGAGTGTGTGTGTGTGTGTGTGTGTGTGTGTGTGTGTGTATGTGTGTGTGTGTGTGTGTGTGTATGCGCGCAGACAAGCGGAGCCTGACACAGGTGATAGACAGAAAAGAGGGAAGATGATATCATAGCAGTGTTGTAGGGCAGCGGTGTCAAAGTCAATTTGATCTCAAATGATTTCCCCCCATGTCCCTTTAGGGGCTCTGTAGCATTTGTCTCTCAATTTTTTTTAAAACCATATAAGCAGCAGTACTGTTTTTCCATTTACAGTAATATACACTACATTTACAGTAATATACACTACATTTACAGTAATATACACAACATTTTGAGCTGAAATGATTGCAACTTACCATATTTTTAAGTTAGTTTAAAGAAAATCTACTAATAAAATGCATAATAACAGTATTGACTGTTGTGGGGCCCATGGGCGTTGTTAGGCCTGTTTTAGGGGGGCTCAAGTCCCCTAAAATATTCTTAAGCTCCCCTAAATAATTTTGGGATTTTTTTTTTTTTTTTTTTTTTACAAATACATGCCGACATATTCATTATAAAGTGGCCCGAATATGAGTTTAAATAAATAATCATATAACCTGTGATTATTCACTCAGTTTCCCCTCACTTCATAGCTAGGTAGAGAGCCCCTTTAGTGCGTCGGTATCCAATCCATTCCACTTGTTCATATAGAAAATGCCCACATTACTCAAAATCCAGTCCGCATTTTCTCTGCGACCTTACTTGCGGCACAACTATATATATATATATATATATATATATATATATATATATATATATATATATATATATATATATATATATATATATATATATATATATATATATATATATATATATATATATGTATATATATATATATATATATATATATATGTATATATATATATATATATATATATATATATATATATATATATATATATATATATATATATATATATATATATATATATATGTATGAAAGACTTAATATGTATATATATATATAAGAAAAACCCAGACACCATCTTTGTAGTCATTTTTGTCCTGCGTGGACTTCCGTCTTCCTTTACAATGAGTGAAGCTGCACGAAACCTTGTGTCTGCAATTGTAAATAATTTAGTTTTTAAAAGTTTTGTGTTTCTTGTAGAATTTATGTAAAGTAATATACATTAGCCTATTGTTAAAATAATGAAAAAAACATCATTAAATATATTTGTTTTATTGTATTGTTACATTAATAGCTGTTGTATTATTATAGGGTGGCTTGATAAACATTTCATAGGATTTTCAGAGGGAGGAAAAACCAAGACATTTAATATAAAATGTAAAATGAATAAATACATAAAAAGAAAAAGAAAAAAAATGGTTAAAAGCCATCGTCCCGGGGAGTATTTCATTTCGTCCCGTGCATTTTTTTTACCGTCCCCGGGACGACGGGACTACGTTAATGTCAAGCCCTGGAAGTTACATTTTATTGCTTGCATTATTTGTTTCAGCATTGCACTTTGAAGATGGTCCCTCAGCTCTTTGACAGCTTTAGCTCTTTTTCAGATCAGCAGACGGACTCTATGTCTTTCTTATTTACAGTATATATAAACCTTTCTCATTTCTATTCAGACTTCCATATATATTTAATTTCCTTAATGGCTTGCCATAATATATATATATATATTATAAATATATTATATATAAGCCAAATCATCCCGATCCAGATATTACTTTAAAGGCCTACTGAAATGAATTTTTTTTATTCAAACGGGGATAGCAGATCCATTCTATGTGTCATACTTGATCATTTTGCGATATTGCCATATTTTTGCTGAAAGGATTTAGTAGAGAACAACGACGATAAAGTTCGCAACTTTTGGTCTCTGATAAAAAAAAGCCTTGCCTGTACCGGAAGTAGCGTGACGTAGTCAGTTGTTCGCCTCCTCATATTTTCCTATTGTTTTCAACGCAGCTAGAGCGATTCGGACCGAGAAAGCGACGATTACCCCATTAATTTGAGCGAGGATGAAAGATTTGTGGATGAGGAATGTTAGAGTGACGGACTAGAATGCAGTGCAAGACATATCTTTTTTTGCTCTGACTGTAACTTAGGTACAAGCTGGCTCATTGGATTCCACACTCTCTCTTTTTTTAATTGTGGATCACGGATTTGTATTTTAAACCACCTCGGATTCTTGAAAATGAGAGTCGAGAACGCGAAATGGACATTCACAGTGACTTTTATGTCCACGACAATACATCGGCGAAGCTCTTTAGCTACGGAGCTAACGTGATAGCATCTGGCTCAAATGCAGATGGAAACAAAATAAATAAATCCCTGATTGGAAGGATAGACAGAAGATCAACAATACTATTAAACCATGGACATGTAACTACACGGTTAATAATTCTCAGCGTGGCAACGCTTAACAATGCTGTTGCTAACGACGCTGAAGCTAACTTAGCAACGGGACCTCACAGAGCTATGATAAAAACATTAGCTCTCCACCTACGCCAGCCCTCATCTGTTCATCAACACCCGTGCTAACCTGCGTTCCAGCGATCGACGGCGCGACGAAGGACTTCACCTGATCACAGATGCGGTTGGCGGCTAGCGTCGGCTAGTGTCGGCTAGTGCGTCTGCTATCCAAGTAAGTCCTCCTGGTTGTGTTGCTGCAGCCAGCCGCTAATACACCGCTTCCCACCTACAACTTTCTTCTTTGCAGTCTCCATTGTCCATTAAACAAATTGCAACAGATTCACCAACACAGATGTCCAGAATACTGTGGAATTTTGACATGAAAACAGAGCTTTTTGTATTGTTTTCAATGGGGTACCGATACTCCTGTTTCACTGGCTACGTCACGCGCATACGTCATCATACATAGACATTTTCAACCGGAAGTTTAGCGGGAAATGTAAAATGTCACTTTATAAGTTAACCCGGCCGTATTAGCATGTGTTGCAATGTTAAGATGTCATCATTGATATATAAACTATCAGACTGCGTGGTCGCTAGTCGTGGCTTTCAGTCGGCCTCTAAAAGCTAGTGACGCCCCTGCTGGGGCCAAACAGAAGTGCCATGTGGCCCTCAGTGCAAACCTCTGCTCCTTCCAGTCTTCCTTGACCCCGCCCCCTCCCTCCCACGCCTGACTCCTCCCACACGCGTCTACCAGGACTTGGCGCGGCGGCAGGACGCGCACGCGCCAGCATGGACGCACCTCCCGCGCCTCCGTGCAGCGGACTACTGGTGGACGTGAGGAGGAGGATGAGGAGGATGAGGATGAGGATGAGGATGAGGATGAGGATGAGGATGAGGGCGCCTGCAGACGAGGAGGAGGACAAGATGTGAATGTTGTTCATGACTTTGTTGGACTTGGCTGTGACGCAAAGTTGCATTGGAAGTAGAAAATGACTTGTTGGCTCCTCCGACTAACTCTGCTGTTGACCTGCGTCCTCTCCGGCCGCGCCACGCCGGCGCCCAGCAGCGCCGCGGAGGGGGCGGCGCGCCCGGCCGCCACCCGGGAGAGCTGCGCGTCCTGCGGCGTCAGTCCCCCGCAGGACGCGGAGTCTGCAGGGCGGCTGGACGCGGACTTCGTGGCGGCGGTGAAGCGGCACATCCTGAGCAGGCTGCAGATGCGCCGGCGGCCCAACATCACGCACCCGCTGCCCAAGGCTGCCATGGTGACGGCGCTGCGGAAGCTGCACGCCGGGAAGCTGCGGGAGGACGGCGGGGTGGACATCCCCGACTTGGACGGACACCCGATGGCCAACGACGTCCTGGAGGAGAGCTCGGAGATCATCAGCTTTGCAGAAAAAGGTCATCCTCGCCTTCGTCTTGTCTGTTCACCTGCTGCGGTCTGGTGATTGATTGATTGATTGATTGATTGATTGATTGATTGATTGAAGCTTTTAATAGTAGATTGCACAGTACAGTACATACAATTGACCACTAAATGGTAACACCCCAATAAGTTTTTCCACTTGGGGTCCACTTTAATCAATTCATGGTACAAATATATACTATCATCATCATAATACAGTCATCACACAAGTTCATCATCAATTATTTACATTATGTACAATCCGGGGAGGTGGGATGTGGAAGGGAGGGTGTTAGTTTAGGGTTGTAGCTGCCTGGAGGTGTTGTTTTAGTGCGCTTTTGAAGGAGGATAGAGATGCCCTTTCTTTTATACCTGTTGGGAGCGCATTCCACATTGATGTGGCATAGAAAGAGAATGAGTTAAGACCTTTGTTAGTTGGGAATCTGGGTTTAACGTGGTTAGTGGAGCTCCCCCGGGTGTTGTGGTTATGGCGGTCAGGAAGTAGTTTGACATGTACTTCGCTATCAGGGAGGTGTAGCAGATTTTATAGACTAGGCCAGGGGTGTCCAAACTTTTTCCGCTGAGGGCCGCACACTGAAAAATCAAAGCAAGCACGGGGCCACTTTGATATTTTTTTTATTTTAAAAACCAATACAATATATGTATAAAAAATATACATTAAGGCCTCCACTCAGGCTTGACTCCAAGGACCCCAAAGGGTTTTGGTCCAAAAAATATTCAAAATGTGTCATTATTCAGTATTATTACCTCTAGATCAACATTAGGTCTATCTGTCAATATAAAGTTTTTAAAGATTTAAGTCGTATGCTCTTTTTGTCAAAGAAAACCCTGTTTTTTTTATGGAAAAAACACAAAATATGCAATATTTTTACTAGGGATGTCCGATAATGGCTTTTTGCCGATATCCGATATTCCGATATTGTCCAACTCTTTAATTACCGATACCGATATCCACCGATATATGCAGTTGTGGAATTAACACATTATTATGCCTAATTTGGTCAACCAGGTATGGTGAAGATAAGGTACTTTTTAAAAAAATTTGTAAAATAAGATAAATAAATTAAAAACATTTTCTTGAATAAAAAAGAAAGTACAACAATATAAAAACAGTTACATAGAAACTAGTAATGAATGAAAATTAGTAAAATGAAGTGTTAAAGGTTAGTACTATTAGTGGAGCAGCAGCACGCACAATCATGTGTGCTTACGGACTGTATCCCTTGCAGACTGTATTGATATATATTGATATATAATGTAGGTACCTTGCAGACTGTATTGATATATATTGATATATAATGTAGGAAGCAGAATATTAATAACAGAAAGAAACAACCCTTTTGTGTGAATGAGTGTAAATGGGGGAGGGAGGTTTTTTGGGTTGGTGCACTAATTGTAAGTGTATCTTGTGTTTTTTATGTGGATTTAATTGAAAAAAAATTTAAAAAAAAAAATAAATACAAAAATTTAAAAAACGATACCGATAATAAAAAAAACGATGCCGATAATTTCCGATATTACATTTTAACGCATATATCGGCCGATAATATCGGCAGGCCGATATTATCGGACATCTCTATTAATTACCGATACTGATATCAACCAATACCGATATATACAGTCATGGAATTAACACATTATTATGCCTAATTTGGACAACCAGGTATGGTGAAGATAAGGTCCTTTTTAAAAAAATTAGTAAAATAAGATAAATAAATTAAAAACATTTTCTTGAATAAAAAAGAACATAAAACAATATAAAATCAGTTACATAGAAACTAGTAATGAATGAAAATGAGTCAAATTAACTGTTAAAGGTTAGTACTATTAGTGGAGCAGCAGCACGCACAATCATGTGTGCTTACGGACTGTATCCCTTGCAGACTGTATTGATATATATTGATATATAATGTAGGAAGCAGAATATTAATAACAGAAAGAAACAACCCTTTTGTGTGAATGAGTGTAAATGGGGGGAGGGAGGTTTTTTGGCTTGGTGCACTAATTGTAAGTGTATCTTGTGTTTTTTATGTTGCTTTAATTTAAAAAAAACAAAAAAAAACAAAAAAAAAACGATACCGATAATAAAAAAAACCGATACCGATAATTTCCGATATTACATTTTAACGTAGGCCGATATTATCGGACATCTCTATTAATTACCGATACTGATATCAACTGATACCGATATATACAGTCGTGGAATTAACACATTATTATGCCTAATTTGGACAACCAGGTATGGTGAAGATAAGGTCCTTTAAAAAAAAAAAATTAAATAAAATAAGATAAATAAATTAAAAATATTTTCTTGAATAAAAAAGAAAGTAAAACAATATAAAAACAGTAATGAAAATGAGTCAATTGAAGTGTTAAAGGTTAGTACTATTAGTGGAGCAGCAGCACGCACAATCATGTGTGCTTACGGACTGTATCCCTTGCAGACTGTATTGATATATATTGATATATAATGTAGGAAGCAGAATATTAATAACAGAAAGAAACAACCCTTTTGTGTGAATGAGTGTAAATGGGGGAGGGAGGTTTTTTGGGTTGGTGCACTAATTGTAAGTGTATCTTGTGTTTTTTATGTGGATTTAATTAAAAAAAACAACCAAAAAACCCCCAAAAAAACCCGATACCGATAATTAAAAAAAACGATACCGATAATTTCCGATATTACATTTTAACGCATATATCGGCCGATATTATCGGACATCTCTAATTTTTACCCAATAAAATTTTTAAGAGGAATATTTGAGATGATATAATAATTGGAGCCTTAAAAAGGTCAATAACTCATAACACCATTGATTTTAATTCATTATTATTTTTTGAGCAATGACACTTAAAAACAAATCACACAAAAATGTATTGGGGATCCAAAAGGGTCCTACTCATTCAAGTGTTAAAACATAAATTATACTTTTTTTTTTGCTGTTTACTTTTAACACAATAATCTCGAGATCAACTTCAGATCTATCCGTCAATTATAAGTTGTATTGTTGTTTAAGTTTGTTCGTTTTTGGCCCTTCTTTAAAAAAAAAAAAAAAAAAAGCTACATTTTTTATATGGCAAACACAAAATATGCAACATTTTCCCCCAAAAATATCTCAAAGTGGAATATTTAATGTGATGTAATTGGAGCCTTGGATAGGTCAATAATTCATAATGACATTGATTTTGATTCATTATTATTTTTGAAAGAAAGAAACAGCCTGCATGGCAGCTTTGTGTGATTAGAGTCAACATTGCAACATTTTATTGTTACATTTCACCTGTTTGCTCTTTCATACCACTTTTTATGTTTTTAGTCATATTTTAAAATGGGCCGTGGGGCCGTTAAAAAAATGACCTGCGGGCCGCAAATGGCCCCCGGGCCGCACTTTGGACATCCCTGGACTAGGCTGAGTGCAAGTTCTGTCCTCCACCCTGAGCCGGCCCACTTTGGAGAAGTGGGTAGGAGTGAGGTGGGATGTCTAGAAGTAACCCGGCGGGAGGGTTTGGGAGGGACTTTTAACCACTTGGACAAAGATTAGGATCCACTTGAAAGTAAAGATGCTGCAGTCTTGCTAAATCACACGTGTCAAACTCACTTGATGTGGCCTGGCATGACCATGTTTCCTTCTAAATGTGGTCCACTTTCTATTTGGACAGAAGAAAATACATGTGGGGTGGTAAAGCTCGCTTGGTAGAGCGGCCGTGCCAGCAACTTGAAGGTTCCAGGTTCGATCCCCGCTTCCGCCATCCTAGTCACTGCCGTTGTGTCCTTGGGCAAGACACTTGACCCACCTGCTCCCAGTGCCACCCACACTGCTTTAAATGGAACTTACATATCGGCCTTCACTGTGTAAAAGCACTTTGAGTCATTAGAGAAAAGCACTATATAAATACTAGAGATGTCCGATAAATGCTTTAAAATGTAATATCGGAAATTATCAGTATGGTTTTTTTTTTTAATTAGTATTTTTAAAAATTAAATCCACATAAAAAACACAAGATACACTTACAATTAGTGCACCAACCCAAAAAACCTCCCTCCCCCATTTACACTCATTCACACAAAAGGGTTGTTTCTTTCTGTTATTAATATTCTGCTTCCTACATTATATATCAATATATATCAATACAGTCTGCAAGGGATACAGTCCGTAAGCACACATGATTGTGTGTGCTGCTGCTCCACTAATAGTACTAACCTTTAACACTTCATTTTACTAATTTTCATTCATTACTAGTTTCTATGTAACTGTTTTTATATTGTTGTACTTTCTTTTTTATTCAAGAAAATGTTTTTAATTTATTTATCTTATTTTACTAATTTTTTTAAAAAGTACCTTATGTTCACCATACCTGGTTGTCCAAATTAGGCATAATAATGTGTTAATTCCACGACTGCATATATCGGTTGATATCGGCATCGGTTGATATCGGTATCGGTAATTAAAGAGTTGGACAATATCGGAATATTGGATATCGGCAAAAAGCCATTATCGGACATCCCTAGTAATTAAGAGTTGGACAATATCGGAATATCGGATATCGGCAAAAAGCCATTATCTGACATCCCTAATAAATACTGTATGCATTTCATATATTTAAATCTAACAAATCTTTGATTATCACACATTCCAAACGTCAAAATAAGTACTGGACTCATGATTTTGAAGCAACTTATCCATCAAATTGTACAAAGTCAAAATTATTTTTCGGGTAAAAAAACTGGTAGCTCAGTAGCCGGAATGTTAGCGTAAAAAAAAAAGTAATATTGCTTTTACATTTACAACGACCAAAACAACAACTAAAGATTTGGCAGTAAAACAGTGCTACTGTTTTCTCGTTTACATTTACAGTAGGGACAAGCGGTATAAAATGGATGGTATCCATGGTAGAAAACATGCTACATTTTATGGCAGCTAAACTTGACTCTAAAACAGGGGAGTCAAACTCCTTTTAGATCGGGGAGAAAAATCTACTCCCAAGTGGGCCGGACTGGTAAAATCACGGCACGATAACTCAAAAATAAAGACAACTTCAGATTGTTTTCTTTGTTTAAAAATAGAACGAGCACATTCTGAAAATGTACAAATCATAATTAAAGATTAAAGTACCAATGATTGTCACACACACACTAGATGTTGTCGGGGGTTTTTCCACACTTACATGTCGCGGTTAACAGTATTCTATCTTTCTTTGTCCTTATTTATACTTTCTGAACAAATGATGTGATCATGTTCATCAGTCAACTCACTGCTGTTCATTCTCAATCAATCAAGATCAAAAAATTATATCAAAATCAAATTATTATGTATTGCTTTTTTATTTCCTGTGTTTTATATTATTACTTAGAACTGTTTTATATTTCAATTTTTTATCCTGTAAAGCGTCTTTGAGTGCCCTGAAAAGTGCTATACCAAATAAAATGTATTATTATTATTGTTGTTATTATTATTAAATTACAGGATGTTATTCATGTAGTTTAGGGCTGCAACAACTAATCGATTAAATCGATTAAAATCGATTATAAAAATAGTTGCCGATTAATTTAGTCATCGATTCATTGGATCTATGCTATGCGCATGCGCAGAGGCTTTTTATAAAAATAATTTTTATTTTTTTATTTTTTATTATTATTATTTTTTTTTAATAAACCTTTATTTATAAACTGCAACATGTACAAACATCTGAGAAACAACAATCAAAATAAGTATGGTGCCAGTATGCTGTTTTTTTCCAATAAAATACTGGAAAGGATAGAAATGTAGTTTGTCTCTTTTATCCGATTATTAATCGATTAATCGGCAGATTAATCGATTATCAAATTAATCGTTAGTTGCAGCCCTAATGTAGTTTGATCATTTTCCTCAACTGGTGCACTAACATCATGTGCTTATTTTAAAAAAAAATATGTAGCATCATCTACAAAGATACAAATAATTGCTACTGCGACATCTAGTGGACACATTTAGAACAGCAGTTTCTTTCATTCAAACATTTCAGCTCATTTTTAGACTTTGCAAACTCATCCCGTATATTTAATATATTGGCCACTGTGACATTACACACAGTTTGAACAGTAACACTGTGTTTGAATAAAGGAAAATAAAACACTGAAAAAATAAATAAATAATAAATTTAAAAAAAATAAAATACAAAAAATAAATTAAAAAAAACTCATCCCGCGGGCCTCACGTTTGACACCCCTGCTCTAAAATCGACATGTTTTTCTTACAGTGTACGTAAAAATATATAACAATAAATAATTGTGTAATGAAGCAATTGAAAATGTTACAAGTGGCCCTCTGAGGGCAGCCATAACTGTGATGTGGCCCCCGATGAAAAGCAGTCTGACATCCCTGTAAAGTAAAACGTGCCATAAAGCTCATAAAATAATTCCCTTTTTCCCCAGCCTTGTACCTCTTTTTGACATTTCCTGCGGATTGTTGAAGAAAAACTTTTGCATTAGAAGTAAAAAGAGTACAATTGTTGTGGTTTGGGCATCGCACTAAATGACTCGTGTTGGCTCTTACAGTATTTACTGATCATCCAATCTGTACTTTTATTACAGTCATAAATGGTACCCCAACCATCATGGAAATGATGTCCAAAAACAAGACTTTTTGGGTTTTTTCATGTGACGTGCAAGTTGAACAAAATAGTCATTTCACTCCTTCAGTAACATAAATAAAATTAAAACTGAGGGCCGCAAATAAAATAAATAAATAAAGGATGTTATATCAAAAATGTTGTGACGGGGCTAAAATGTGCCCCTCTGGATATGATATGATGTTGTACTGTATATATTTAAGGGGGTCAAATTACCATTTTTACTCTACAACTAGAAGACTTAACTCCTACATCAGTGGTTCTTAACATTTCCACTACGAAGGGACCCGGGGGCCACTCTAATGTCAACACTGAATTAGTCATCTTACTCTTGATTTGAATGGTATTCAATAATTATATCTATACCAATTTACAATTGAACAACCCTGTCAAATGATGTGAAAGAACGTGTTGATCACAAAGATTATTATCAAGGCTTCGGTCAGGCTGATTACTCAAATAAATACTAATCAAATATTCTGTAAAAGAAGGGAGTCATAAACTGATGAAAAAGACATTTACATACAATTATGCAATACCAACAATAAATACATGAGATGTGGGTAATGGCACTGGTAACAGGCGGGCAAAGTGTCTTGCTCAAGGTCACAACGGCAGTGTTGAGGATGGTGGACGTGGGAATTGAACCTGGAACTCTCAAGTTGCTGGCACGGCCACTCTACCAACCTAGCCACGCCACCCCAAATAAATGTAGTTTTGGGTAAATCCTTCTACCAACCTAGCCATGCTGCCCAAAATAAATGTAGTTTTGGGTAAATTCTTCTCTCAACTTAGCCACGCCGCCCCAAATAACTGTAGTTTTGGGTAAATCCTTCTACCAACCCAACCATGCCACGCCAAATAAATGTTGTTTTGGGTAAATCCTTCTACCAACCTAGCCATGCCACCCAAATCAATTTTTTTTTGTGTAAATCCTTCTACCAACCTAGCCACGCTGCCCCAAATAAATGTAGTTTTGGGTAAATCCTTCTCCCAACCTAACCACTTAACCCCAAATAAATGTAGTTTTGGGTAAATCCTTCTACCAACCTAGCCATGCCACCCAAATAAATGTAGTTTTGGGTAAATCCTTCTACCAACCTAGCCATGCCACCCAAATATTTTTTTTTTGGGGTAAATCCTCCTCCCAACCTACCTAACCACTCAACCCCAAATAAATGTAGTTTTGGGTAAATCC
The DNA here is from genome assembly GCF_033978785.1 of Entelurus aequoreus. Taxonomy (NCBI): domain Eukaryota; kingdom Metazoa; phylum Chordata; class Actinopteri; order Syngnathiformes; family Syngnathidae; genus Entelurus; species Entelurus aequoreus. The sequence continues at coordinate 1,283,100 of NC_084731.1, forward strand.
TTCTACCAACCTAGCCATGCCACCCAAATAAATGTAGTTTTGGGTAAATCCTTCTACCAACCTAGCCATGCCACCCAAATATTTTTTTTTTTTGGGTAAATCCTCCTCCCAACCTACCTAACCACTCAACCCCAAATAAATGTAGTATTGGGTAAATCCTTCTACCAACCTAGCCATGCCACCCAAATAAATGTAGTTTTGGGTAAATCCTTCTACCAACCTAACCACTCAACCCCAAATAAATGTAGTTTTGGGTAAATCCTTCTACCAACCTAGCCACGCTGCCCCAAATAAATGTAGTTTTGGGTAAATCCTTTTACCAACTTAGCCACGCCGCCCCAAATAAATGTAGTTTTGGGTAAATCCTTCTACCAACCTAGCCATGCTGCCCAAATAAATGTAGTTTTGGGTAAATCCTTCTACCAACCTAGCCATGCTGCCCAAATAAATGTAGTTTTGGGTAAATCATTCTACCAACCTAGCCATGCCACCCAAATAAATGTAGTTTTGGGTAAATCCTTCTATCAACCTAGCCATGCCACCCAGATAAATTTAGTTTTGGGTAAATCCTTCTCCCAACCTAACCACTCAACCCCAAATAAATATAGTTTTGGGTAAATCCTTCTACCAACCTAGCCATGCCACCCAAATAAATTTAGTTTTGGGTAAATCCTTCTACCAACCTAGCCACGCTGCCCCAAATAAATGTAGTTTTGGGTAAATCCTTCTACCAACCCAGCCACTCCACCCCAAATAAATGTAGCTTTGGGTAAATCCTTCTACCAACCTGGCCATGCCGCCCCAAATAAATGTAGTTTTGGGTAAATCCTTCTACCAACCCAGCCACTCCACCCCAAATAAATGTAGCTTTGGGTAAATCCTTCTACCAACCTAGCCACTCAGGCCCAAATAAATGTAGTTTTGGGTAAATTATTTTACCAACTTAGCCATGCCGCCCCAAATAAATGTAGTTTTGGGTAAATCCTTCTACCGACCTAGCCATGCCACACAAATAAATTTAGTTTTGGGTAAATCCTTTTACCAACGTAGCCACGCCGCCCCAAATAAATGTAGTTTTGGGTAAATCCTTCTACCAACCTAGCCATGCTGCCCAAATAAATGTAATTTTGGGTAAATCCTTTTACCAACTTTACACGCTGCCCCAAATAAATGTGGTTTTGGGTAAATCCTTCTCCCAACCTAGCCACGCTTCCCCAAATAAATGTAATTTTGGGTAAATCCTTTTACCAACTTTACACGCTGCCCCAAATAAATGTGGTTTTGGGTAAATCCTTCTCCCAACCTAACCACTCAGCCCCAAATAAATGTAGCTTTGGGTAAATTCTTCTACCAACCTAGCCACGCCGCCCCAAATAAATGTAGTTTTGAGTAAATCCTTCTACCAACCTAGCCACGCTTCCCCAAATAAATGTAATTTTGGGTAAATCCTTTTACCAACTTTACACGCTGCCCCAAATAAATGTGGTTTTGGGTAAATCCTTCTCCCAACCTAACCACTCAGCCCCAAATAAATGTAGCTTTGGGTAAATTCTTCTACCAACCTAGCCACTCCACCCCAAATAAATGTAACTTTGGGTAAATTCTTCTCCAAACCTAGCCACGCCGCCCCAAATAACTGTAGTTTTGGGTAAATCCTTCTACCAACCTAGGCATGCGGCGCCAAATAAATTTTGTGTTGGGTAAATCCTTCTACCAACCTGGCCATGCCTCCCAAATACTTTTTTTTTTGTGTAAATCCTTCTACCAACCTAGCCACGCTGCCCCAAATAAATGTAGTTTTGGGTAAATCCTTCTACCAACCTAGCCATGCCACCCAAATAAATTTAGTTTTGGGTAAATCCTTCTACCAACCTAGCCACGCCACCCAAATAAATTTAGTTTTGAGTAAATCCTTCTACCAACCTAGCCATGCCACCCAAATACATTTTTTTTGGGGTAAATCCTTCTACCAACTTAACCATTAAACCCCAAATAAATGTAGTTTTGGGTAAATCCTTCTACCAACCTAGCCACGCTGCCCCAAATAAATGTAGTTTTGGGTAAATCCTTTTACCAACTTTTAGGAACACTAATACAAAACCTCACAATAATGTCTGATTGGAAGCTATAAACGTTACGACAGACTGCCTTAAAAAAACGGAATGGAATTTGAATTATTTTTTAAAGACTAATGAGACACTCAGAATGTACATGGAAATAAAGAATGTTACAATATTAACTATGAAGGATAAAACAGTGAATATTGACAACATATGAACGTCACACCCCCTCTCCATACACATATTTTACAAGTGAAACACAACAAAAATGCAACAAACACAGTGAAATATGAACATGAAGGGTAAACAAAGCCACCTACAATCTGATATATGTGATATATCACTAAGCTTTACTACTTTGGTGGAAAAACCTCCTTCCACGTCTGTCCCTGACACCCACATTTCACACTCTGTGGAAACACTCCCCACCCACACTGCTTGGTACCTCGTCTGAGCTGCTGTGACTTACATGACCATAGTAACTCATTACATTACCATAGTAACTCATTACATTACCATAGTAACTCATTACATTACCATAGTAGCTCATTACATTACTATAGTAATTCATTACATGACCATAGTAATTCATACATTACCATAGTAACTCATTAGATGACCATAGTAACTAATTACATTACCATAGTAACTAATTAGATGACCATGGTAACCAATAACATTACCATAGTAACTCATTACATTACCATAGTAACTCATTAGATGACCATAGTAACTCATTACATTACCATAGTAACTCATTAGATGACCATAGTAACTCATTACATTACCATAGTAACTCATTAGATGACCATAGTAAATCATTAGATTATTAGATTAATGAAGTTGAAAAACTTATTGGGGTGTTACCATTTAGTGGTCAATTGTACGCAATATGTACTGTACTGTGCAATCTATTAATAAAAGTCTCAATCAATCAATCAATCAATCAAAAAAAACCAACATAGTAACTACTTAGATGATCATAGTAACTAATTAGATGATCATAGTAACTAATTAGATGAGCATAGTAACTGATTAGATGAGCATATTAACTAATTAGATGACCATAGTAACTCATTAGATCAGGGGTCAGCAACCTTTTTGAAAGCAAGAGCTACTTCTTGGGTAGTGATTAATGCGAAGGGCTACCAGTTTGACACACACTTAAATAAATTGCCAGAAATAGCCAATTTGCTCAATTTACCTTTAACTCTTATGTTATTATTAATAATTAATGATATTTATCTTTGTGGAAACACTGATCATCTTAATGATTTCTCACAATAAATATATAGAAACAGATAAATATCAATATGCAACACTTTATTTTTATATTTTCTCTAAGTGCACATTTTTCAAATTGAACATTTTCAAATGATGACTTCTAAGACAGTCTTGTGAAATCACAATATCCCATTTTAACTAGCTAGCCACTAACATTTTTGAACAAATCATGAATTACTTTGCAACATGTTTGTACAAATAATAAGTCATGTAAAATACAAAAGTCAACTCTCAAATGTTAAAATAAATCCTGTCACACTTAGAACTGGACACCAAATCTGTTATCTGTTTCTTTGTCAGTTAGTGGGAAGCCTGGCATTGCATGTTGTTAACTAGTGTGTTGTACTCTGGTGTGTAACTTGACACTGCAACTCTGAGTGAGTCTTGCAGATGTGCATCAGTGAGGCGTGTTCTGTGTTTGTTCTTGATGAAGTTCATGTCAGAAAAGGCTGATTCACAAAGATAAGATTTTTCCTCATTGTTTGCGGAACCTTCTTAATCTTTTGGACATATTTTCACAGCAATCTGGCCTTAAGCTTAATTATGATAAATGTAAAATGTTAAGGATCGGAAATCTAAAGGGAACGTCCTTTCGAATGGAATGCAAAGTGCCTGTTTTGTGGACAGATGGACCCGTTAGCATACTTGGTGTTGTTGTCCCAGAGAATCTGGAAGATCTAGGCTCAGTAAATTATGATAATCGACTAAGAAAGCTGGACAAAATTATGCAATTATGGAAATGGAAATCCTTAACCTTGTATGGTAAAATATCTATTGTCAACTCGTTAATTATTCCTCAATTTATTTATTTGTTTTTGTCATTACCAGCTCCATCACAAAACTTTTTTAAGATTTATGAGCGGAGGGTCTTCGATTTTGTCTGGGACGGCAAACCAGAAAAGATTACAAGAAAGGTTTTGTACAATGAGTATGAATATGGGGGCCTGAAACTTCTCAACCTTGAAGCTATGTGGCTGTCTTTAAAAGCATCAATTGTTCCAAAGATGGATTTAAACACTGAGTGGTACACAAGTGTCCTGTTGGACAAAAAACATGTACTGTATCAAAATAAATTGTATCCTTTTTTTTACAAGTGATGCCCTCCCATTTTCCTTATGTAGAGTCTGCTGGGAAACATGGCGAGGAAACAATCCACTCATAGTGGTGTTTTCAATTTGATGTGCCAGAAAAAAGAGACGATATTTTGCAGCAGATAATATGGATGAGCTCTAATATTGTAATAGATGGAAAGCTTTTCTTTTGGAAAAATACGTTTGAAAGAGGAATCATTTTTGTCAATGATATTATCAATGAGAATGGTAAAATGATGAAGTATGATGAATTTACAACTTTGTATGGTGATGCTTGCTCAAGCTTTTCATTTTATCAACTAACTGGAGTCATTGGGAAAAGATGGAAACAAATAATTAATTATGGAACTGCTAAATTATTAGTTTGTAAACCTCTAATAAGAAATTCTAGTTGGCAAAAAGCAACTAAAATAAAAAAATATATATATAATTCTTATTTAATAAATAAATCTTTGAAGGCTGCCTCATACAACACAAATGGAAAATGGGAGGACTTTTTTGACTGCCCGTTGCCATGGGATGCCATATTCAAACTAATCTATAAAACTACTATCGATGTGCAAAATTGTTATTTTCAAATTGAAATTATTTATAACTTCTTACTCACGGGGAAAATGTTAAAATGATGGAATAAAGTACTATCTATCTATATGACAGAGTCAGATGTTTGCCCATTTTGTTGTCAGGAGCCTGAATCCACCCTGCATTTGTTTTGGTATTGTCATATTGTGTCTTTGTTTTGGGTGGGAGTTGAAAAAATGTGTTTAAGGATTGGTTTGTTTATGAAGCTTGATGTGGTTTCTGTTATTTTAGGAGAGTTCATTGACAATCATGATTTAGTCAATTTAACTATAGTACTCGGTAAAGGTTTATTTTTAAGGCCAAAAACAGATATTCACTTAGTATTACTTTCTTTAAAACATTTATTCAGTATTTTTTTACTTTAGAAATTTACATGGTTGAAAACGATAATGATGCCAAAAAACATTTAAAAAAAAGATGGGAAGTCCTCAAAGGCTTATTTTGAAAGTATAATTATGTTTATAGATTATATGATATCTGTTGTTGTGTTCCCTAATTTGAGTGACCTGGACATAATCTGGACTGTACATAAATGCTTACTTTGAAAATGTAATTTTGTTTATAAACTATATGCAATCTGTTGTGTTCCCTAATTTGTTTCTGTGTACATGAATGAAGGTGTGTGTTGCTGAGTCCGACTTGGACATTATCTGGACTGGGCCTGGTTTAAAAAAACCCTTTAAACAAATCTAATTTCATTGACAACCTGGTCTGTTGAAGATAAGGTCCTTTTTAAAAAAAAATAAAGTAGAATAAGATAAATAAATAAAAAACATTTTCTTGGATAAAAAAGAAAGTAAAACAATATACAAATAATTACATAAAAAATAGTAATGAATGAAAATGTTAGTGGACCAGCAGCACATACAATCATGTGTGCTTCAGGGACTGTGGCCCTTGCAGATGTGTTGTCTATGTTGTGGGAACCAGAATATTGGTAGCAGAAAGAAATAACACCTTTTATGTGAGTGGGTGTGGATGAGTGTGAATGGGGGGGAGGTTGTTTGGGTTGATGCACTGGTTGAAAGTGTATCTTGTGTTTTTTCTATGTTGATTTTTTTATTTATTTATTTTTTAATTTTTTTTTTTTTAAATAAATTATTTTTTTTTTTTTTTTTTTTTTTTTTAAGAACATGCTAGTGGGCGACTCATCTGGTCCTTACGGGCGACCTGGTGACCGTTGGTGACCCCTGGATTAGATGATCATAGTAACTGATTAGATGACATAGTAACTGATTAGATGACCATAGTAACTAAATAGATGAGCATAGTAACTAAATAGATGAGCATAGTAACTAGTATATGATGCAGATTCCAAGCATGTAAAGACTTAGTATAGTTGAAGGTCATTCTAAAAGATGAGTGCACATCATAATGGCAGCTACACTTTACATCTTAAACATCTAAAAGAAAGATTTGAGAATTAAAAAGCTTAACGGGCCCCATGTGGCCCCCGGACCTTCATTTGCCCAGGTGTGACCTAGGGGGCGCCAGCATGGATGGCAGAAGACCCTATTTATCAGTGGTCCTGGCATGAGCGTGATAGGGCAGCGGGTGGCATGGATGAAGGGGTGAGGTGCGCCCTGAGCTGCTCTTGTGTCATGTCAATCAGTTATAGTTCCAACAAGGACACTGTCAAAAAGCTCATATCTCTCCTGGGACGTGGTGTGAAGCAGGTGTGTTGTGAAGCAGGTGTGTTGTGAAGCAGGTGTGTTGTGAAGCAGGTGTGTTGTGAAGCAGGTGTGTTGTGAAGCAGGTGTGTTGTGAAGCAGGTGTGTTGTGAAGCAGGTGTGTTGTGAAGCAGGTGTGTTAGACAAGTGTGTTGGGCACTGCTGAAGTGTTCACATTCAAAAAATAATAACTGATGGTCTTATTTTGAGATGTGGGCACCTTGCTGCAGAGCTGGCTGCATTATTATCCTGGAGGGGCACACACACACACACACACACACACACACACACACACACACACACACACACACACACACACACACACACACACACACACACACACACACACACACACACACACACACACACACACACACGCAGGAGAATCGCCGTTGATCATTTACTGCCTCAGTGCTTGAAGTGTTAAGGACAAGGCAGTAAATGATCAACGGTGCTTCTCCTGTACTCAGAAACATCTGCTTTCTACATCACCTGACTGGAGCTTCATGTTGCTCTTTGACCCCCTGGGGGCTTCCACACTCTTTGTGTGTTACCAATATGTCAGTGCACCTGTGTGGCGCACGTGTGTGTGTGTGTGTGTGTGTGTGTGTGTGTGTGTGTGTGTGTGTGTGTGTGTGGGTGTGGGTGTGTAAAATATGCAACTGAAGTAGGGCGTCATTTGCAGTGCAAGGCTTTAAGTTCACCTGGACCCTTTGTCTTAAGTTTTGACTGACCTTTCTCAATCAATCAATCAATCAATCAAAGTTTACTTATATAGCCCGAAATCACGAGTGTCTCAAAGGGCTGCACAAGCCACAACGACATCCTCGGCTCAGATCCCACATCAGGGCAAGGAAAAACTCAACCCAATGGGACAATGAGAAACCTTGGAGAAGACTGCAGATGTGGGGACCCCCTACTGGGCGATCGGTGCAATGGACGTCGAGTGGATCTAGCATAATATTGTGAGAGTCCAGTCCATAGTGGATCTAACATAATAGTGAGAGTCCAGTCCATAGTGGATCTAACATAATAGTGAGAGAGTCCAGTCCATAGTGGATCTAACATAATAGTGAGAGTCCAGTCCATAGTGGATCTAACATAATAGTGAGAGTCCAGTCCATAGTGGATCTAACATAATAGTGAGAGTCCAGTCCATAGTGGATCTAACATAATAGTGAGAGAGTCCAGTCCATAGTGGATCTAACATAATAGTGAGAGTCCAGTCCATAGTGGATCTAACATAATAGTGAGAGTCCAGTCCATAGTGGATCTAACATAATAGTGTGAGTCCAGTCCATAGTGGATCTAGTTAATATTGTGAGAGTCCAGTCCATAGTGGATCTAACACAATAGTGTGAGAGTCCAGTCCATAGTGGATCTAACATAATAGTGAGAGTCCAGTCCATAGTGGATCTAACATAATAGTGTGAGAGTCCAGTCCATAGTGGATCTAACATAATAGTGAGAGTCCAGTCCATAGTGGATCTAACATAATAGTGAGAGAGTCCAGTCCATAGTGGATCTAACATAATAGTGAGAGTCCAGTCCATAGTGGATCTAACATAATAGTGAGAGTCCAGTCCATAGTGGATCTAACATAATAGTGAGAGTCCAGTCCATAGTGGATCTAACATAATAGTGAGAGAGTCCAGTCCATAGTGGATCTAACATAATAGTGAGAGTCCAGTCCATAGTGGATCTAACATAATAGTGAGAGTCCAGTCCATAGTGGATCTAACATAATAGTGTGAGTCCAGTCCATAGTGGATCTAGTTAATATTGTGAGAGTCCAGTCCATAGTGGATCTAACACAATAGTGTGAGAGTCCAGTCCATTGTGGATCTAACATAATATTGTGAGAGTCCAGTCCATAGTGGATCTAACATAATAGTGTGAGAGTCCAGTCCATAGTGGATCTAACATAATAGTGTGAGAGTCCAGTCCATAGTGGATCTAACATAATAGTGAGAGTCCAGTCCATAGTGGAGCCAGCAGGAGACCATCCCGAGCGGTGACAGGTCAGCAGCGCAGAGACGTCCCCAACCAATCTCAATTCTCAATCCACTCCAATTAGAATTCACCAGATTCCCGCCTGAACGAACGCTCTAATCAGCTTCACCTGACAGCTGTCAATCAGAATGCCCGTGTGTTGGCGAGTGTCCACTGATGACCGACCTCAGTGTTGTTTTTAAGGTTAAAACCAAGTTTTTGCCCAGTGGTTAATGTTCTATCGGGCTTGTTAGCAAGCGAGCAAAGCTGCATCCTCGCCTGAATGACCAGTACCTCGACTGTGTTTGTGTTGTCGTGGTTCTCATGAATCCTCTGGTATGCTTGTGTTCACAGATGATCTGGTGACCTCCAAGTCCAGTTTGTTCTTTCTGATCTCCAGCGAGGGAAACCAGAACCTCCAAGTGACGCAGGCGACCCTCTGGCTCTACTTTAAGCTGCAACCTCAGCCTCTGGAGGTGCGGTCCAGGCGCAAGGTGACGGTGAAAGTGTATTACCAGGAACCGGGCCTTAGCAGCAAGTGGAACCTGGTGGAGAAGCAGGTGGAGCTGAAGCGGAGCGGGTGGCACACCTTCATATTGACTGATGCTGTGAGGTTAGTGTTTGAGCAGGGCGACCGCCGTCAAAACTTGGACGTGCGCTGTGAGGGCTGTGAGGCGGGCGGCGTCACGCCCGTCCTCCTGAACCGCAATGACGAGTCGCACCGGCCCTTCTTGGTGGTTCAGGCACGGCAGGTGGACGCCAAGCATCGCATTCGGAAGAGAGGACTGGAATGCGACGGCAGCAGCAGCCTGTGCTGCCGCCAGCAGTTCTACATCGACTTTCGACTTATAGGCTGGAACGACTGGATCATTGCACCGTCGGGCTACTTTGGGAACTACTGTGAAGGGAACTGCCCCGCCTACATGGCGGGTGTGCCCAGCTCGGCGTCGTCCTTTCACACGGCGGTGGTAAACCAGTACCGCATGCGCGGGATGAGCCCCGGCTCTATGAACTCCTGCTGCATCCCAACCAGACTAAGCACCATGTCCATGCTCTACTTTGATGACGAGTACAACATTGTCAAGCGGGACGTTCCCAACATGATTGTAGAGGAGTGCGGCTGCGCTTGAACGTCTCAGGCGGTCGTGGAGCTGACGGAGTGACCGTGTCCCAACCCAACCATGTGGACGATAAGTACACATTCCTCGCCACATTCCCACCATGCAATCGCGTATACGCCTGTACATATATTTATGTTTGTTGATGGACTGGCATGGTTTTGTGCTGGGAGCGGAGCTTCGTCCTTGGTCAAGTTGCCGGCAGCCAATCTTGTGGTAGAATCACAGACTCCGACGACAACTGAATAGCACTTGCAGATTGAAATGCCTTCCGTGAGCACTAGGTGGCGCCTCACCTATCAAAAACACAAGTGCCGCATGAGCTATGCAAAATAAGGTATGACGCACACAGCAGACAAGCGACAAACTATCAGCAATACTTGAAATGTATGCATAGTGAGTAGCGGGAGGGGCTCTCGCTGCCATCTTAGCTGCCTCTGCTCAGCCCCGCCCCCTCCTGCCACTCTCGCCTCAGGGGGCGGGCCGGGGATATTTGCACTGACGAGCGGCAAGGCCTCCGACACGGGAAAACTCATTTGAAAGTTATTTTTGATAGAAGTGTGTTCAAGGAACCAAAGAGGTTTACCAGTGTTGTCATTGTAGGCCAAAACACGGTCATGTGATTCATCATCATCATCCTCATCTTCATCTCTGCCTAGAAGATGTCTTATTTTGTAATACACTTTTTTCTAGTTTGCTTCCTTTTTTTGTAGCTTCATTTAGAAAGAAGCCTGTGTGATGTGTCACATTTCTATGTTGTCTTCATGGTAACTATTGCAAAATAAATTTCTTACTACGAAATCATTTAGCTTTCTTGGGTCATTTGCTTCTTCATTCCTACTAACTGAGTCGCCACATCTATGAAATATATCTTATATCTTATTTCATGAGCTATGATGGATCATTTTTTAAAATCAATATACAGTACAGGCCAAAAGTTTGGACACACCTTCTCTTCATTCTTTATTTTCATGACTATTTACATTGTAGATTGTCACAATCAATCAATCAATCAATGTTTATTTATATAGCCCTAAATCACAAGTGTCTCAAAGGGCTGCACAAGACACAACGACATCCTCGGTACAGAGCCCACATACGGGCAAGGAAAACTCACCCCAGTGGGACGTCAATGTGAATGACTATGAGAAACCTTGGAGAGGACCGCATATGTGGGTAACCCCCCCCCCCCCCTCTAGGGGAGACCGAAAGCAATGGATGTGGAGTGGGTCTGACATAATATTGTGAAAGTCCAACACATCAGCGAGAGTCCAGTCCATGGTGGGGCCAGCAGGAACCATCCCGAGCGTAGACGGGTCAGCAGCGTAGAGATGTCCCCATCCGATGGACAGGCTAGCGGTCCACCCCGGGTTGGGAGCAGAGTAGAAAAGAAAAGAAAAGAAACGGCAGATCAACTGGTCTAAAAAAGGGGGGGTCTATTTAAAGGCTAGAGTATACAAATGAGTTTTAAGATGAGACTTAAATGCTTCTACTGAGGTAGCATCTCTAACTGTTACCGGGAGGGCATTCCATAGTATTGGAGCCCCAATAGAAAACGCTCTATAGCCCGCAGACTTTTTTTGGGCTCTGGGAATCACTAATAAGCCGGAGTTCTTTGAAGGCAGATTTCTTGCCGGGACATATGGTACAATACAATCAGCAAGATAGGCAGGAGCTTGACCGTGTAGTATTTTATACATCAAAACTATGTTATGTATGTATGTTATGTACTTAACACAAAAAGGTGAAAACATGTTTTATATTGTAGTTTCTAATTAATTTACTTAACTTTAATTCTTCAAAATAGCTACCCTTTGCTCTGATTACTGCTTTGCACACTCTTGGCATTCTCTGGATGAGCTTCAAGCACACCTGTGAAGTAAAAACCATTTCAGGTGACTACCTCTTAAAGTTAAAATACCAATGATTGTCACACACACACAAGGTGTGGCGAAATTTGTCCTCTGCATTTGACCCATCCCCTTGTTCCCCTACTGGTAAGTGAGGGGAGCAGTGAGCGCCCGGGAATCATTTTTGGTGCTTTAACCCCCAATTCCAAGCCTTGATGCTGAGTGCCAAGCAGGGAGGTAATGGCTCCCATTTGTATAGTCTTTGGTATGACTCGGCCGGGGTTTGAACTCACGACCTACCCATCTCGGGGCGGACACTCTAACCACTAGGCCACTGAGTAGGTGAAGCTTGAAGCTCATGGAGAGAATGCCAAGAGTGTGCAGAGCAGTCATCAGAGCAAAGGGTGGCTATTTTGAAGAAACTACAATATAAAACATGTTTTTGTGCAGTACATAACTCCACATGTGTTCATTCATAGTTTTGATGTGACAATCTACAATGTAAATAGTCATGAACATAAACATTAAATGAGGAGAAGGTGTGTCCAAACTTTTGGCCTGTACTAAATAATATATGTATAATTATAATAATTGTGTGTGTGAAAATGTGACCATTCAGACATGGAAAGAACCTTTGCCCAGAGATAAAGAATACATGCCTCCACGGAATTTCGCACCTCACAATTTGAAAAGCGTTTCCTTATTAAACTACATACTATATTAAAGTACATACTATATTAAAGTACATACTATATTAAACTACATGCTAGAGTGTGAATTCAAAGCATTTTTTAAATGAAATGCACCTAAACACTATTTCACCACATGAAGACCACCGTATCATCAAAAGCAAAGATAACACATTATCGTGTGTACAAACCCATTCCATAATGCAGGGATTATCAAACTGTGGTACGTGGGCCACTAGTGGTACGCCAAAGAATGACTTGATTAAAGTACAGTGTTTTATTTTCCTATAGTTAAACACAGTGTTACTGTTCAAACTCTGTGTAATGTTACAGTTGCCAAAATTATAAAAAATATACTTATTAAATAAAACCTCTGCCTTGTTTGTAATGAATACTTAGGCCAACTATGATACTATATTTATATAATGTGGATCATTAAAGGCGTACTGAAAGCCACTACTAGCGACTACGCAGTCTGATAGTTTATATATCAATGATGAAATCTGAACATTGCAACACATGCCAATACGGCCGGGTTAACTTATAAAGTGACATTTTAAATTTCCCGCGAAACTTCCGGTTGAAAAACTCCTTTGGAGGATGACGTATGCGTGTGACGTAGCCAGGAGAACAGAGGTATGGTTTCCCCATTGAAGCCAATACAAAACAGCTCTGTTTTCATTTCATAATTCCACAGTATTCTGGACATCTGTGTTGGTGAATCTTTTGCAATTTGTTTAATGAACAATGAAGACCGCAAAGAAGAAAGTTGTAGGTGGGATCGGTGTATTAGCGGCTGGCTGCAGCAACACAACAAGAAGGACTTACTTGGTTAGCAGACGCGCCAGCCGATGCTAGCCGCCAACCGCATCTGTGTTGGGGTGAAGTCCTTCGTCGCGCCGTCGATCGCTGGAACGCAGGTGAGCACGGGTGTTGATGAGCAGATGAGGGCTGGCTGGCGTAGGTGGAGCGCTAATGTTTTTATCATAGCTCTGTGAGGTCCGGTTGCTAAGTTGCTAAGTTAGCCTTAGCGTCGTTAGCAACAACATTGTTAAGCTTTGCCAGGCTGAGAATTATTAACCGTACATGGTTTAATAGTATTGTTGATCTTCTGTCTATCCTTCCAGTCAGAGATTTATTTATTTTGTTTCTATCTGCATTTGAGACAGATGCTATCACGTTAGCTCAGTAGCTAAGTGTGTCACCGATGTATTGTCGTGGAGATAAAAGTCACTGTGAATGTTCATTTCGCGTTCTCGACTCTCATTTTCAAGAGGATATAGTATCCCAGGTGGTTTAAAATACAAATCTGTGATCCACAATAGAAAAAGGAGAGAGTGTGGATTCCAATGAGCCAGCTTGTACCTAAGTTACGGTCAGAGCGAAAAAAGATATGTATTTCACTGCATTCTAGTCCGTCACTCTAACGTTCCTCATCCACGAATCTTTCATCCTTGCTCAAATTAATGGGGTAATGGCCGCTTTCTCTGTCCGAATAGCTCTAGCTGCATTGAAAACAATAGGAAAATATGAGGAAGTGAACAACTGACTACGTCACGCTACTTCCGGTACAGGCAAGGCTTTTTTTTTTATCAGAGACCAAAAGTTGCGAACTTTATCGTCGTTGTTTTCTACTAAATCCTTTCAGCAAAAATATGGCAATATCGCAAAATGATCAAGTATGACACATAGAATGGATCTGCTATCCCCGTTTAAATAAAAAAAAATCATTTCAGTAGGCCTTTAAAGGCCTACTGAAAGCCACTACTACCGACCACGCAGTCTGATAGTTTATATATCAATGATGAAATCTTAACATTATAACACATGCCAATACGGCCGGGTTAACTTATAAAGTGACATTTTAAATTTGCCGCTAAACTTCCGGTTCGAAACGCCTCTGAGGATGACGTATGCGCGTGACGTAGCCCGGCGAACACGGGTATGCCTTCCACATTGAAGTCGATACGAAAAAGCTCTGTTTTCATTTCATAATTCCACAGTATTCTGGACATCTGTGTTCGTGAATCTGTTTCAATCATGTTCATTGCATTATGGAGAAGGAAGCCAAGCAAGCAAAGAAGAAAGTTGTCGGTGCGAAATGGACGTATTTTTCGAACGTAGTCAGCCACAACAGTACACAGCCGGCGCTTCTTTGTTTACATTCCCGAAAGATGCAGTCAAGATGGAAGAACTCGGATAACAGAGACTCTAACCAGGAGGACTTTTGATTTGGATACACAGACGCCTGTAGAGAACTGGGACAACACAGACTCTTACCAGGATTACTTTGATTTGGATGACAAAGACGCAGACGTGCTACTGTGAGTATGCAGCTTTGGCTTTTTTTTGCGTATGTACGTAACTTTTTTAAAATATATAAGCTTTATGAACCTTGGGTTAGGTGAACGGTCTTTTGGGCTGAGTGATTGTGTGTGTTGATCATGTGTTTGAATTGTATTGGCGTGTTCTATGGAGCTAGGAGCTAGCAGAGGAGCTAGCATAACACGTACCGTACCTACGTGCGCGTCACGTACGTAACTTTTTAAAAATATATAAGCTTTATGAACCTTGGATTAGGTGAACGGTCTTTTGGGCTGAGTGATTGTGTGTGTTGATCATGTGTTTGAATTGTATTGGCGTGTTCTATGGAGCTAGGAGCTAGCAGAGGAGCTAGCATAACACATACCGTACCTACGTGCGCGTCACGTACGTAACTTTTTAAAAATATATAAGCTTTATGAACCTTGGGTTAGGTGAACGGTCTTTTGGGCTGAGTGATTGTGTGTGTTGATCAGGTGTTTGAATTGTATTGGCGTGTTCTATGGAGCTAGGAGCTAGCAGAGGAGCTAGGAGCTAGCATAACAAACACGCAGGTGTTATTATGCAGGATTAATTTGTGGCATATTAAATATAAGCCTGGTTGTGTTGTGGCTAATAGAGTATATATATGTCTTGTGTTTATTTACTGTTGTAGTCATTCCCAGCTGAATATCAGGTACCGTGAGTATGCAGCCTTGGCTGCTAAACATTCGATAACTTGACCGTATGTGCGTGTCACGTACGTAACTTTTTAAAAATATATAAGCTTTATGAACCTTGGGTTAAGGAAACGGTCTTTTGGGCTGAGTGATGGTGTGTGTTGATCAGGTGTTTGAATTGTATTGGCGTGTTCTATGGAGCTAGGAGCTAGCAGAGGAGCTAGGAGCTAGCATAACAAACACGCAGGTGTTTTTATGCAGGATTAATTTGTGGCATATTAAATATAAGCCTGGTTGTGTTGTGGCTAATAGAGTATATATATGTCTTGTGTTTATTTACTGTTGTAGTCATTCCCAGCTGAATATCAGGTCACCCCCGGCTCTTACAGCATCTTCCCTATCTGAATAGCTTCAACTCCCCACTAGTCCTTCACTTGCACTTTACTCATCCACAAATCTTTCATCCTCGCTCAAATTAATGGGGAAATTGTCGCTTTCTCGGTCCGAATCTCTCTCACTTCATGCGGCCATCATTGTAAACAATAGGGAACTTTGCGTATATGTTCAACTGACTACGTCACGCTACTTCCGGTAGGGGCAAGCCTTTTTTTTATCAGATACCAAAAGTTGCAATCTTTATCGTCGTTGTTCTATACTAAATCCTTTCAGCAAAAATATGGCAATATCGCGAAATGATCAAGTATGACACATAGAATAGATCTGCTATCCCCGTTTAAATAAAACAAATTCATTTCAGTAGGCCTTTAAGGTGGTACTTGGTAAAAACCACTGCTATAATACATTAAACACACAACACCTGGCAGTCCATTTCCATTCACACTTTCCTCACAGGTTAAGTATATTACTTGGGTGTAGACTAGAGGCTGGGAACACCATCAATGTCATAAAAACTACATCCAAATATTTGCTAGCTAAAGTTACATACGCACACAAATTAAATTGCTCCAGTGAACAGTTGGCCACATATCTGAAAGTAGTCATTGCTTGCATATTTACTGAAGAGAACGGCCGATAATGAAGGATTTTTCGACCAAAACAGTGTTTTCCTCCACTGGTGAACATAAATGGATGCATTTTGTTGGTAGTGGAAAAAGGGAGGAAAAAAGGACCTTTGGATTCTGTGCCAAAGCGTTGAATCAAATCAAATCAAATCAACTTTATTTATAAAGCACATTTAAAATGTACCACAGGGGTAGCCAAAGTGCTGTACAATGGGCAGGTTAAAAATAATACGAGAACCGAGCAAACACAACACAACACAAACAGAACACGGTAAAAAATAAATAAATAAAATATAAAAACATAAAAACATAAAAACAGGTTCACAGCAGTTGTATTATGGGGCGCCATTGCAGGATGGATATCACTCAGTGTTAAAAGCCATGGAATAAAAGTATGTTTTTAAGAGAGATTTAAAAACAGGAAGAGAGGAGGCTTGTCTAACACTAAGAGGTAGGTCGTTCCAGAGCTTGGGAGCAGCAGCGGCGAAAGCTCTGTCACCTCTAAGCTTCAGCCTTGTGTCCGGGACCGTCAGTAGCAGCTGATCGGCTGATCTTAGGGATCGGGTGGGGCAGTAAGGCTGAAGGAGGTCGAGAGATATGTTGGCGCGAGGTTGTTTAGACATTTAAAAACAAATAAAAGGAGTTTAAAATCGAAGGTACAGTAAGTGCAGGTACTTTCTTTCCTGAGGCCCCTCCCACCCATCTTCATTTGTTTTGATTCAATTATGACATAACCTCAAATCTGCTGTTGCAAAAACATGCAGGCAGATGATGATAATACTGTAGTACAACAACACTTGTTGACATAAATACATCCATTTTTCATTACAATACCCTCTTTTGGTGTTGAATTTAATGTCATCAAAATGTAAGCTTAAAGATTAGAAGAAGAAACATCTTTCCCTGTTTGGAAATATTGACCATTTTTTGATTATTCAAAGTTGGACACCGTCTATGGGAATGAATGGGAATATATGGGAATGACAACAATGATATATTATCGGGCACTTGTCTATATGCTGCTGCATCTTTGTGGCATACCTGACGTAGCTCTTTGCACAGTATTTGCAATTGTACACCGCCTTTCTGCCTACATTGGTTGGGGTGAAATGTACGTGGCATTATTCTCTTTGTATTTATTTATTCTTGTAAAACACTAATGCAATGCCACAAACAGATATAAATAGTCAACTAAACAATTGGAGTAGTCTTTAAAAATATTTGACAGATGGACAAATGAATATAAATAGGCTAGATGAATAAATGAACATGCTAAATCAAACTATAAGCTACATTCTTGTATGACCTCAGAATGGCTAGCAGAACAGAAGGCGGAGGAAACTACACCTTTTGATTTAGTATTTGCTACTTGAACTTTACACATCACAAAAAAGGTCAATTGGGATCGCTAACGTTGTTAGCATAAATGAATGGGATTTAACATAGAGAAAATTAGCATCACGGATAATGGAGAAATATTTTGGGTTCATTATGAGACTGTGGTGGTACATAAACCTAGCTAGCTAGAGATATTGGCCCCAAAATCATGTAACAAGTACAGGAACAGCTAGCTAGCTTGAGTGTAAGTCTGCTGGAGTAGTCTACAGTCATACAGTAACAAGCAATTACACCTCTATTACACTTAAATACCATAGATCAAATATATTTACCCCAGTAATATCATCAACACTTACCAGTCCTTGGGCTCAAATACTAGTGTGGCCTCAATAGCCCTGCTGTAGTGTGTAGCATGCTGGCAATCATGTGATGGAGGAATGCACAGTGCAGGGTTGAAATTCTACTGAATTTGCATTAAATCAGGTTGTTTTAGCTAATAATCATGCTGAAAGATCTAGCATGTTGCATTCAATCTTTATTACCATTCATTTCCCATTAATTCCCGTTAATTCCCATGGAAAGTTTGTAACTTTGAATATTCCCGAATGTTGCAACCCTACTTGTACCACTCTCATACTTCATACAGCATCAGCCCGACAAGACGTAGCTCATGACTCCTTTCTTGTGTGATGAAAGAAATATTTGACCAACAGATGTCCAAACTCAAAGTGTAAAATGTTACCTGCAATGTTGTCGTCAGTCCTTAGAGCCTTTATGCATAATGTGCGGCTAAATGCTCCAGATGGTTGGATCACTGCAGTCCACTGACCCACGCTGCCGCTCATGACGAGCTCATTGCCTCATGAATATTAATGAGGGTAAGCCGGCCTGATTAGAATATGAGGGTTCACGTAGATGGCGTGAGGACTTAAAGGCTATTCATGAGAGGAAGCGTTTTCCTGCACGTGTAACAAGCAAGCGTCCATCTTTGTTGCCTCATTAAAGCCAACGTCCATACCTTTTGTGGGTCAGCGTGCGTGGCCACCAAGTTGGAGCGCAACAAACTGAAGTGCAGAGCAACTTACAACACTTTGGCGGGGCCAGAGGTGGCTAGTGATACGTTTATTTACTCAAGTACTTTTTGGAATAATTGTACTTGTCTGAGTAGTTTTAACGCAACATACTTTTTACTTCAGCACTTTTGTAAGGAATAATTTTTTCTTTTACTTGTTACATCGAGTTTCATTCCAATTTCTACATTTATTTATATCATCATTACATTTATTGATAATCAATGTATTACTACTTGCAACAGGGCCGGCCCGTGGCATAGGCCGTATAGGCAAATGCTAAGGGCGCCGTCCATCAGGGGGCGCCACGCCAGTGCCACAAATGTTGAAGGAAAAAAAAAAAAAAAAAAAAAAAAAAGTTGGTACTATTATTTCTAAATACAAAAAATAATCCCACGTTAATTAAAATGCAAAGTAAAGCCTATTTAATAGAAATATTATTTGTTACAACATTACGCCCCCCCCCCCCCCCCCCCCCCCCCCCCCCCCCGCACGGTGCGCCCCCTCCCTTTCCGTATCATGACTCTTTTCGGACGTCACCACATCATAAAACTACACAAGATGTCAAAACGGCCAAAACTGTCAGGTGCCCAGGGAAGAAAAAAG